>NW_006159713.1:3072397-3074301 GCF_000334495.1 Tupaia belangeri chinensis | reverse complement strand
GCCGGGATGGGCCGGGGCGGGGGCGCGGCGCGGGCTCCAGGGCGGCGGACCCGGCTCCCGGCGGCTAGGGGACTAAGGCGCGTAGTCCCTTTCTGGCCTGCACTGGGGTACCGCGCGCCGCTCCCCGGGACAGCAGTTCTGACCGCCGACCGCGGAAAGGCAGCGACAAACTCTCAGGATTGGGGTCTGCGTCGCGTCAGAGACCCGGTCCGGAAAGGACTGGGGAAGCAGCGCTGATACAGCCCGGCTCTGTCGTCCCAGCGAGCCTTACACCACCTGGGCAGAGTCCTTCTCAGTGTCCCGGCTGCACACCGGTGGCCGGCGGGCTGGCTGCCCCAGTGTGTTGAAAGGTCACAGCCCAGTATTGACTCCCACATCGGCTGGTTATGGGAGGCGAGCGGGGCGGCTGAGGTTGTGACCCCTGCTCTAGGAGACCGAGAACTGCGGTTCATTCATTTATAAACTCGATCATACACCCTTCACTCATTCCTTCCCACAGATGCCAGGCACTGCTGCAGGCTCTTGAGGTACATTTGTGGACAACATGCGCAACGATTCCTGGTGTCACAGGGTCCACAGTCTTTTGAAACAGACAGAGAAACAGAAAGCATAGTAAAAAAAAAAAAAAAAAAACCGTGGGAGGAAAAAAAAAAAAAAACCGTGGTAGGTGAGAGGTGACAGGTGACAGGTGCTGTGGGGGAAAAGTAAGGAAGAGGGAGGGGAGCAGGGCTGCAGTTTGAATAAGGGGTCAGGGAATTTGAGGTAACATTGAAACAAGTCAAGGACCCCGTAGCCTTGCTCCCACTCCTGTATCTATGGATTGGTTTATTTATCCACTGACAGCTGCCAAACACCTCCTGTCTGCCAGAATAAAGACGGTCAGTGGGGCTGTGAAGGTGGTTCCTGCCTTCAAAACTCTCCCATTCCTGGCCAGCCCTGAGAATGCTGGTTAATGTGGCTGGATCCCACATGACTGTGTGTGGTTCGAGTCCCAGAATCAGCAGCTTGAGAAACACCCTCGGCACATGTGCATGCCCAAAATCCTGAAAGAAGGGAGAAAAGGAGGAGAAGGGATTGCGGTATGACTGTCCCCACCCCCACCCCTAGAAGGGTGCTTTGTCACTTTCTCTGTCCCCCTCCCCCAGAGCATGCACCCTCTGTCAGAATTAAAAACAAAGTAAAAAGCAATCCATTCCGATGTGTAAGGAGTTGAGCACAACCCAGAGTGGCCAGGACTGGTTGTCATAGCAGAGTATGGACGTTGGGTGGGCAGAATCAGTAAGTACAAGGTGGGGTGGTGGTCAAAGGAGGTTCAGAGAGGGGACAGCACTTAAGCAGGATGGGTATGACTTTGGATAAGCCCAGCCACTCGGACTTTTCCATTCTTTTTTAATTTGCTAGAGGGCATGTGTGCTTGCCAGAGAGAGAGAGAACAAAAGCACCTCCACAGCGGTGGACACACCACAATTCCTTCTCCTTCGTCTCTCCCTCCTTTCAGGATTTTGGGCATGCTCACACCTGTATCCAACATGTTGTTCCAGCCACTGGATCTGGGACTCAAACGGTGCAGTTGGCCACATAGAATCCAGCTGTCCCGATCACCACGCCATTGGCTGCCCGACCTTTCTATTCGTCAACAATTCTGAGATCACATCCACCCCAGGACCTTTACTCTTGCTGTTTCCTCTTCCTGAGTAGTTCAGGTCTCAGTTCAGAGGTTGCTTCTGGATCAATTAAATCTAAAATGCACCCTCAGGGCCAGCAGGTGGCGTGGTGGTTAAGACACTGGACTCCCACATGGCTGACCGTGGTTTGAGTCCCAGACTTGCTGGTTTGCATTCTTACCTTATCTCTCTCTCTCTCTTTTTTTTTTTTTTTTTTTTTTTTGGGATTTTTTTTTTCAT
>NW_006159713.1:3037488-3072370 GCF_000334495.1 Tupaia belangeri chinensis | reverse complement strand
GAGAGTTTTTTTCTACAGGGTACGTGCACTCACCAGAAAGACAGAGAGAGACAGAGCGACAGAAAGCGAGAAATCACCCCCCAAGGGGAATGACCACATCACAATCCCTTCTCCTCCATTCTCCTCTTGGGATCTTGAGCATGCACGCACATGTGCCCGGCATGAGTTTAAGACACTGGGTCCGGGACTCAAACTGCGGTCAACTACTCGGGAGTCCAGCAACATAGCCATTATACTAACTGCTAGGCCCTCTTACCTTCTCTTTCTCTCTCTCTCCCTCTCTCTCTGGTGAGTGCATGTGCCCTATAGCAAACTCAAAAATAATAATGTGATAAATAAAATTAAAAATAGATATTTAAAAAAATAATAAAATGCACCCTCCCTCTCAATTACATCAACCTATCCTACTCCCTTCCTTATAGCACTCTCCAGATAGATCTTACTGTTATTTTATGTCTCCCACTGGGTGGCATAAAATAACATAGGAGCTTCCTGAGGGCAGGGACTTGTCCTGTACAGCTCCATGTTCCTATGACCTGGAACAGACTGGGGTATCAATTAGTGAGTGACTGCATGATGGTGAATGGCGGTGGTTAGTGCATTTGGACCAGAGGGACTAGCACGACAAGTGTCCTCTGGCCGGAATACAGAGGGGAAAGGGAGGGAAACCTAGAGGGTGGCAGGTCAGCTGTGGCCTCCTGGGGGGTGATGACAAGAAGAAGATCAGGGAAAGGACTGAGTAGAGATTTCAGGATGAAAGCCTGGAACTAAAAGTTCCCACCATCGAAGGTGTTCATCTCTCTTGAATGATGTACCATAGTGATGCGTGTGAGAAAACCAGGAACAAAATAGCTTTCCATTTTCCAGATCAGTAAACTATGCCTCTGAAGGCTCAAGGGACCTGTCTTACGTCCCTCAGGTTGTAAGTGAGAAGTGAAATGAGAATCCAAATGTCCTGGCTCCCAGCTTTTGTCCCCTCCATGGATGGGGACACTCAGACTCTCCCTAGCACTCATGTTTTCCTCCTCTCCTCTACCCACACCCTAGCCATCTGGTTATGAAGTCCTGAGAATCCCACCTCCTAAACACCCTGCAAAGTCCCACCAGTCCCACTGCTAATGCAGCCCCACTGAGGGTCCCAATCACCTTTCACTACAGAACCCCATGTCTGGTATCCCAGTCCCATAATCATCACCCACAACCAGAGCTCCTTCGAAAACTCAAGGCTGATCACTTCGCTCCTCTGTCTGAAATGGCTCTGAGACACACAACACAATGTGATTTAATGATCCTGGATTTGAGATCATTTTCTTTTCTTCTTTATAGCTCTCCGTATCTGCCAACTTTTGTACAATGAGCATCTGATACTCATGCAATCAGAAAAAGATAGCCCACAATTTAAAAAAAAACACAAACAAACAAACAAACCAAAAAACCCTCTAATCTTTCCAAGATAGTATCTAAACACCTTCAGCAGTACAGGCAAGATTCTGCCTGTCTAACCACGTCTCCTGCTATTCGAACCTGTTCCGTATTTTACCTACACAAACTCTCTACCACCTCCAAGATATGCTTTATTATCTGGCACCATAGCACATATAACATAGTCAACTCCTAGCGAGTTTCTAAAGATCTTGTGCTTTTCTACACCTCTGGATTTGTAAACATGCCATTTTCATCTTCATTTTATCTTCCTAGAGAACTCCTACTCATCCTCCAGAACCTCTGATGTTACCTCCAATTGTGAAACCTTCCCTGAGAGACAACAAGGCCTTGACACAAAGGCTGGACTGGGATACATTTACGACCTGAGTGTCTGAGGCCTGAGCATACTCTCAGAACCTACACTTCCATTGCAGGTGTAGATGGGAAAACTGAGGAAAGACAGGAGGAGTCCTTCCTTCCTTCCTTCCTTCCTTCCTTCCTTCCTTCCTTCCTTCCTTCCATCCTTCCTTTCTTCCTTTCTTCCTTCCTTCTTCCTTCTTTCCTTCCTTCTTTCCTTTGTTGATCATGAGATACAATTGGGTTATCCAAAAAGTCATGATACATTTTTGCATAGAGAAAATATATCATGACTTTTCCAACAACCCACCACAGAAACAAGTCCCTCTTTTAACATTGCTTTGTACATTTGCTGTGTATACATACCTGGTACATGCAGCCACGACTCTCCTATCAAGGAGGAGGACAGTGCCTGACGCGTCCTAGCGGCTCTAGAAATGTGTACAGATCAGAACTGAAACTGGGTTGGGCATGATGTCTTTGGTTGGAGTTGATTTATATTGGATTCTTCCAGAAGCAGAACCTGAAATGAAGATTCGAATGCCAGTGGTTTATTTAGAAGGTGAACCCTGGAAGCACTGGTTAGGGCATGGGGAAAGGAAATAGGACCGGGAAGGCAGCTAGTAGAGGGTAGATTAAGGAGCAATTGCTAGGGGGCAAGCAGTATCCGGTCCTGCTGGGGCTCTCCTGGAGACTGCAGAGAGCATGCCTCAGAGCCAGCTCACCACAGGGGCAAGAAAGCCAAGTGTTTCTTTCTTTCTTTTTTTTTGGAGAAGTTTTTTTGTTTTGTTTTGTTTTGTTTCTATAGGGCACGTGCGCTCACCAGAAAGAGAGAGACCCAGAGACAGAAAGTGCGAAATCACCCCCTTCCCCCCGAGGGGATGGCTACACTGCAATCCCTTCTCCTCCATTCTCCTCTTGGGATCTTGAGTTTAAGCCTTCAGGTCCAGGACTCGAACCACGGTTGACTACATAGGAGTCCAGCGACATAGTCATCACACCAACTGCTGGTCCCAGAAGCCGAGTGTTTCAGCATGACGGCTGCTCCCACCATGACAGCTGCTCCCGGGTGCTAATTCTCCAGCATTTCCAGCCCACCTGACAAGTGGGATAAGCATGTTCCTGCCACTAGAAACAGCCTTCCTCAGAGTCCCAGGAACTGGCAGCATGAAGTTGCTTGGTGGGGTCTGCATGGACAGGAACAGTGAAGGCCAAGGAGACGGATAGGCCTGCAAGCATGTGCTACAGGTAGAGGGAGCATTTCCCTCACTACCCGGTACCATCTGAGGGCCAATCTGTGAGTGCTGAGGGCTCCAGAGACTTCTAGGAGACAACAGTGAAGACACCAGGCTGGGGCTGAGCTAACTGGGAGGCGTCTCCCTTCATGTCCAGCCCAGACTCTCTGCTCACAGCTCCAAGAGCCACAGGGCCATGTGGCTTCTCTTGGCGTCTTGCATCCTATCCTTCCAGGAGGCCTGAGGGCGAGTAGTGGGAAGGAGGCTGCAGCTTTGTCAGAGCTAATGTGATCTCTGAAGATGCATCATTTCCACTTACCATGGCACTTGGTGACACAGGCCATGGGACATAAGGCAATGGCTGGTGCTGTCAGTTCAGCTATGGCTGTCCTTCTGCAGACAACAAAAGGCCTTGACACAAAGGCTGGACTGGGATACATTTACGACCTGAGTGTCTGAGGCCTGAGCACACTATCAGAACCTACACCTCCATTGCAGGTGTACATGGGAAAAGTGAGGAAAGACAGGAGGAGTCCTTCCTTCCTTCTCTCTCTCTTCCTTCCTTCCTTCCTTCCTTTCTTTCTTTCTTTCTTTCTTTCGTTCTTTCTTTCTTTCTTTCTTTCGTTCTTTCTTTCTTTCTTTCTTTCGTTCTTTCTTTCTTTCTTTCTTTCGTTCTTTCTTTCTTTCTTTCTTTCGTTCTTTCTTTCTTTCTTTCTTTCCTTCTTTCTTTTTTTTGTTGTTGTTGATCATGAGATACGATTGGGTTATCCAAAAAGTCATGATACATTTTTCATAGAGAAAACATATCATTACTTTTCCAACAACCCAATAGACCTACATTTCCTACCTTGTGGTCATGGAATGTTGCTGTAAGTTGTGCAGCATTTACTAAGAGCATAAAAGTCCCCTTAATAAAAGACTCCCATGAGCTGAAGTCAGTCTCCCTCAGGACATCGCCCACAAATGCTTTCTAGGGTTCCTTAAGGCTTCTCACTTGCCCGTATGTGGCTCTGTCCTTAGAGTCTCCTCTACCGACTCCTAACCCAAGAGCCCTCATCCGGGCACCAGTATTAAAGAGCATTGATCCATCATGGACCTACATGGGTACATCCTCTGCTCAAACCTTTTCCCTGAACTCCACAAGTCTTTGTCCCACTGAAGACTGGACTTCTCCCCATGAGTAGTAACAGGCACCCAAAATGTACCACATCTGAAACAGATTCCTTGACCTCCCCTCTGCATCGGCACAATGTCTGCTCCTCCACAGGCTCCCCCATTCCCAGTGATGGCATTTTCTTTCTTCTAGTTTTTGGACCCCAAACCTAGGAGTCAGTCTTGGCTCCTGTTACTCCCACACCCACCTCTACTGCAAACTCTGTTGGTTCTAAATCCCCTCTCCTCCCTCTGTAATGACTTCCCTGTTCCAATCTGTGTCATCTCTTGCCTGGGTTACTATGATAGCTTCCAAATGGCTACCCTGATTTCTCCTCCTGCCCCCCAAAACTGAAGCTCTAAGTATCTGCCAGAAAGACCTCTGGAAACAAGATCAAATCCTATTATCCTCCATCTCATTCAGAATAAAACAAAAGTCCTCCAATGGCTGAGATGGATGAATGGGTAAACACAGGCTCTGTGGACCTGCCAACACAAGCCAGGAGAGCCCTGAGGCCCTTGTGGGAAGCCAGATCAGGCAGGGACAGAGGTGCTGGGGGAAAAGCGAACAGAAGTGGCAGGTAGTGAGGCAGAAAGAGCACCAAGCTGGGAATCAGCACGCTGGGTCCTGACTCGAGCTCTGTTTTCAGCCTCTGTAAAGATGGCCAAGTCTTCCAGGAAGATGGGGAGAGATGTAGGAAGAAGAAAGACAGAGCATACACCGAGTGAAGGAGAAATGAAAGGAGGTGTCCAGGGCAAAGGGACTCACTGTTCTAAGAGGAAAGGACTTTTTCACCTCTACTGTGTGAGACCCCTTTGGCCCTCCAATGGCCATGTAAGTTATGAGGACAGAGGAATCTCCCCTGGTTCACATTCTCTAAGGCAGGGTAGGAATTGTGGTCAGCTGAGGGGGATGAGCCATGTCAGGCTGACATAAGGGCTCTGTCCAGCTGGGAATGGAAGAACAGGACAGACTCTCAGAAACACTCATACCCAGTGATACTCTGTTAGAAGATCAGATATTCCTGGTCTAATAAAATGTGGTCTCTCTTCCCAGAAATATGCATGTACATACTCCTTTTAAAATGTGGTGCAAAATTTATTATACATAAAAAACATATAAAATATATATGAATAGTTCACAGCTTAAGTAATAATAATATGTACAAACAAGGACCCACCCACTTCTCCAGGTTAAGAAATAGAGCATCTTTGTACCCTGCAAATTCCTGTGTGCCCCCCTTTGGCATAATTTCTTTTTTTTTAAGAGAGATTTTTGCTATAGGATGTGTGCACTCTCCAGAGAGATCGAGAGATAGAAGAAATCATCTCCCATGGAACATGGGCACACTGTAATCCCCTCTCCATTCTCCTCCTGGGATCTTGGACATGCATGCACACATACCCGGCATGATATGGAAGCCACCAGGTTCAGGACTTGAACCACGGTTGGCCACGTGGGAGTCCAGTTCCATAACCATTACACCATCTGCTGTCCTTTGGCATAATTTCTATGCCCTTCTCCCCCTACCCAAAGGCAACCACTATCCCCAATTTAGCAATCATCCTTTCAGTTTTTCCTTATACTCCTAAATAACACATTGCTTGGTTTTAGTCTTTCACCTTTGCATGTGGGGTCTTAAAAAATGCATATTATGTAAAAAAAAAAAAAATGTCGCATGGAGACCAGCACTTGGCATAATGGCTATGTCACTGGACTCTCATGTAGTCGACTGTGGTTAGAGTCTCGGACTCAGTGGCTTAAACTCATGCCTGGTGCGTGTGCGTGCGTGTGCATGCGTGCCAAGATCCCGAGAGGAGAATGGAGGAGAAGGGGTTGTGGGATGGCCATCCCCCAGGGGGGTGATTTCTCGCTTTCTGTCTCTCTGTCTCTCTCTGTCTTTCTGGCGAGTGCACATGCCCTATAGCAAAAGCCTCTAAAAACAATGATGCCTGAATTTCATTTGTTTTACACCAAAATAAATTCATACTTTCATTCCATTTCTCCATGAACTTTTTGAAGTCTCCTCGTATAAAAGAAATTACACTACATATACTGTCCTGTGACTTCTTTGGCTCAATATAATATTTTTCAAGATTCATGTCTGTTGAGGAGTTGGCTGTAGTCCACTCATTTTCACTGTTGTATATCCTTTCTATTGTATGAGTAACCACGGTTTATTTATTCACTCAACTGTGAAGAACATTCGGATCGTTTCCAGTTTTTTGTTTTTATTTTTTGAACAATGCTGCCTATAAACCCTTTAAGATGTCTTCTCTACACATGTGCAAAAATTCCCCTAGAGTTTATTCTTTGGAGGAATGGCCGATTTGTTCACTTCTATCAAGTTGTGTCAGATATTTTTCTGAAGTGGTCAAACCAACTGAAAATATCTCTGAACTGTGTCATGCTTCACTTCTAATTTCATCACATTCTCACTAACCTTTGGCATGATCCGGACTTTTAACTTAGGCCAGTCTTTTGAATATGAAATGATATCTCTTTGTGGTTTTAATTTGCGTTTCCCTGACTTCTACTGACGTTGAACATCTCACATGTGTATGAGTTATTTGTGTGTGTGTGTGTGTGTGTGTGTGTGTGTATGTGTGTGTTTGTCTTCTGTGAAATTATGACACATCATTTGTGCAATTTTCTATTGGCTTGTTTGTGTTTTAAAAAATATATTCATGGTAGTTTATAATATATTCCAGGTACTAATCTTTGTTACATTGCAAACGTCTTTTCTTTATTGTGTTGTAAGATTTCTGGTCATTTTGATCAGAGAGGCTATTTATTTAAATGTCATTTAACATAGCAATCTTTTCTTTTGGTTTATATATTTGTATTTGGTTTAAGAAGTCCATCCTATGGTCAGCCTTTGGCCTGATGGTTAAGGCAGGAGGGCCCACGTGGCAGAGTGCAAGGTTCGAGTCCCAAACCTATAGGCTTGAGAAACATCCCAGGCATGTTTGTGTGCATGCCTAAGATCCTGAAAGGAGAGAGAGAGATGGAAGAGGAGGGATTGTGGCATGATCACGCCCCAAGAGAGACCTTTCTTACATTCCCTCTTTCTCTACGCCCCACCCCCACCAACACACACACACAAGGAGTGGCAAATTAACAAAAAAAAAAAAAAAGAAGAAAGAAAAAAGATATCCTTTGCCTACCTGATACTTTCCTAATTTTTTTTTTTTCAATTTGGTGCTTTTTCCCTTCTCATATTTATGTCTCCAATCCATCTGATTTTCGTGTTGGTTTCTGTGTCAGGTGTGAAGTGGGAATTCTATTTTATTGTTTTTCTTATGAATAACAGATGACGAATTGTCCTGTGTCATCCAGTAAGTGATTACCCCTTCTCTGCTCTGATCAGTGGAGAGTGCTCTATCATACACCAAGTTTCCTTGTCCAGTTGGGCTTTTTTGGGCTCTCTGTTCTGTTCTGTTGGTCCATTTTTTTTTTATGCTTGAAACATGCTACACTGTTTTAATTAACATTGCTTTTATGGTAAGCTTTCTACCTAGCAGAGCAAGACTACAGCTCTTGTTCTTAGAGCTGGCAATGCCCTTCCCTACAAATTTCAGAATCAGCTTGCAAATTTCCATGAAAAATTCCCCTGGAGTTCCAACTGCATTGAATCCACAGGTCAATCTGGGAAGAACGGACATCTTTTTTTTTTTTTTTTTGAGAGGTTTTCACTATAGGACCCGTGCGCTCGCCAGATAGAGACAGAAAGCGAGAAATCGCCCCCCAGGGGGGATGGTCACGCCGCAATCCCTTTTCCTCCATTCTCCTCTCGGGATCTTGGGCATGCATGCACACACGCCCGGCGTGAGTTTTAAGCCACCGGGTCCAGGACGCGAACCGCGGTCGACTACATGGGAGTCCAGCGACATAGCCATTATGCTAACTGCTGGTTCCCCCAAGAACGGACAGCTTGACAGTAGTCAGTTTTTCCATTCAAGGACACACTACGTCTCCATTTTCTTGTCTTCTTTAATGTACACAGTATTTTAAATACAGTTTCAGGTTGATTTGCAGACTCTTGCATGAAACTCATCACATGGACTTTTAAGATGACTATTCACGAGTGTCTCAACTCTCTCTTCTTTTTCCTCAGAAAACACTTTCCAGACTTTAGCAATAATATTTTTGAGTCCAACTTTTCTTTTTTTTTCCTTTTTAAAAGATTATTTATTGGATCATCAGAAAAGTTATGACGCATTTTTGCATAGAAAAAAAAACAGAAAAAATGCATCATGACTTTTTAATATTTTTAATATATTTTTTTAATTTCAAGAAAGGCAGCTTTAGCTTTAATAAAAAATGTTAAGAGAAGTTTGCTTAAGACTTAAAGCAAGGGAACACGTTAGGATTCTATTCAGATAATAGATACATGGACCTGTTGACAACTCAAGAGAAGACAAAAATCCTTAACTTTGGAAAACAAAGCATGGAAGAAGATCGGTAATATTTTAGTCAAAAGTCACAAGATTCTATTTCACCAGTTCAGTCCCAGGTACTTAATCTATCTTCTGTTGTGGTCCAATCTTTCCATTTAAATTCTGAAAGATAACACTCAACTCCGGACTTGTCCCTACCATTAAGCTGGCCATTATCTTAGTTCCTTTTGAACTCTTGTTTCTGTGTATCTGACTTTAGTTTTCCTGATATAGCACTCCCTTCAGAACTTCTTGGAGAACTGGTCTGATGTTGGTAAATTCCCTCAGGTTTTGCTTATCTGGGACTGTTCTTGTCTTCTCTTCTCATATGAAGGATAATCTTGCCGGGTATAATATTCTTGGTTGAAATTGTTTTTCACTCAATGCTTTGAATATATCTTCCCACTCTTACCTTGCTCACACTGTTTCTGTGGAGAGGTCTACTGTTAGCCTGATGGGATATCCTTTGTAGGTAACTTGACGTTCCTCTCTTGCCAATCTTAGTATCTTGTCTTTGTGGTTTTGGTCAATCTGTCTATAATGTGTCTTGGAGAAGATCTTCTTGGGTTGATTCTATTCGAGGTCCTTCGTATTTCTTGGGTCTGGATCTTTGAATGCCACTCTAGGTTTGTAAAGATTTCTTTCAGGATTTCATGGAATGGATTATCAATGCCCTTATTAACCTCTTCACCTTCTTGGATACCGATTATTGGAATGTTTGGCTGTTTAATGGTATCTAGTATTTCTTGTATATGATTCTCATTTGGGGGGTGCTATTTTCTCAGTCTTCGTGGTGGATTTTTCTAGGCCAGTGATTCTGTCTTCTACATCCAAGATTCAATTTTCTGTATGATCTAGTCTGCTTCTAATACTTTCAAGGGAAAGTATTACAGCCTTCATCTCTAACGGTTCCATTTGATTCTTTTTTATGGTGTGTATTTTCTCTCTCAGATCATGCAAGAACTTCCTCACCTCCTGGAACTTGTCGGCTCTTTTCTCCTGCCTCTTCTGGAGTTCATTGTCTCTCTTCTCTTGCATCTCTGTCAGATTTGTCACCATGAATATTCTAAATTCTTTATCAGACATTTCCGTGAGTTCCATCGTATTGTCTGTGAATGAAGGGGAGTTATTCTTTTCCCTTGCGGGAGAGGTATTTTCTTAGTTTCTCATATTTCTTGTGCCTCCGCGGTGATTTCTAGTCATCTGATGGGTTATATGTTTCTTCCTAATTTCTAGAAGTTCAATTTGAGCATTAAGGCACGCAGGAGGAGGTGATCTGCAATCTCTTTGCTATTCCGGTTTTCTCCCTTTGTGGGGCAGATTCGGTGGGAATTGAGGAATATGTTGACCCAAATAGTATTTGGATGTTTCGATATTGTTCACTTAGACCTGCCACTCAAGAATGGGGGCTGGAAGGTGAAGTCTCAGCAGAAAATCTTCATTGCTCTTATTTCCTGAAAACAATAGTTCTCAGCTCCTGTGGAGAAGTCTGAGTCCAAGTGATTCTTACAGCCATCTTCTTGCCTCATTCTCACTTGTCTCACAAGCCCTCTGAGTTCTATTCCTAGGAAATTTACCAAGTTCAGCTTTTTCTACAGCCTGGAGAGGTAAAATGGTGAGGAGGCAAAAAGCCTGGATTTAGGAGTCATTTTGCCTGAGCTGTAATTCTGGTTCTCTCTCACCAATCAGCTGTGAAATCTCGGCCAACTTGCCCTGCTTCTAGACTCAGTTTCTTCATCTGTAAAATGGGTCAGGTGATGCTGCTAAAGGTGCTTACCTCATAGCATTGTTGAGAGGATTAGGTGAGTAAATAGGATACGCAGGTTCTTCAAAAAGTTCATGGAAAGTGTGTATTATGAAAAAAGCCATGTGTGGATTTCAAAATATTTTTGCATCAAGATAAACACGTACCCTTTTTGAAGTTCCTTTTTCCATGTCAAGTTATTAGAAAGGTCTTAGAACAGTACTGGGGCATAGCACATGTGTTTGTTCTTACTGTTGTCATCAAATCGTTTAATTTCTCGGTGTCTGCTAAAGACAGAGATTTTCTCCAGGGTTTCCAGTTAGGTTTATCCGGCTTTAATTTACAAGACTGAGATGAAATAGCAAATGTGAAGAGGTATGACAATTACAAGTGTGGCCTTCGGAATGAAAAAAAAAATAACAATAGCTATGTTTGAGGCAGCTAGTGGCATGGTGGTTAGGGTGGCTGGATCCCACATGGAAAACTGAACAGTGAGAGTCCTGGATCCAGGGGCTTGAAGGATATTCTGGTCACATGTGCGTGTATGTCCAAAATCCTGAGAGGAAAAAAGAAGAGAGGTGATTGTGGCATGGCCATCTCCCTGGAGGGCTCTATTTCACTCTATCTCTTTGTCTCTCTATCTCTCTATAACAAAAATTAAAAAAAAAAAACAAACAGCTAAGTTCAAAGCCCAGCTTTATTATTTGCTTAATAAATGACTCTGGCTTCTCAGCTTCAGTTTCCCAACCTGTAAGGTTAAGAACATCTGCGAAGATAGTCAGTGGGTACCATCATAGAAAGGGTTAATCAAGACCCCCTGCTGTCAGTAGCAGTCATGTTCTCACAGGTCACTGCTTCTTCCTCAAGACCCTTCATGTCTCTACCACCTTTCCCAAGCATGCAGATTGTTGAAAGTGCACATTCCTGGGCCCACCACAGACATGTGGATTCAGTGGGTCTGCAGTGGGTCAGGAATTTGCATGTTTGTGGCATGTTTATTTTTTTGTTATTGTTGTTAAAAAAAATAACTCTGGTATCAGTGGTATGCATTTCCTAACCACTATCCCCAGCTGAGTGGCCATAGCAATTGGCACTCACTTGGCCCAGCTCGAATGCCTCCTTTCCCTAGCACGAGCATGCTCTCTTTTTGCTCTGACCACACTTGGCAAGAAAACACACAGCCCTTTCCTGACTGAGCTGTCTTTTCCCAGGGAGGCATGAATGGGTACCCTCTGGGACATGGAGCTTCTTGCTCACTGTGAGGTGGCAGGAGCGTCCCTCAAGTCCCTGGAGCAGGTGTGTGCACAGGCAAAGGGATGCAGGTGTGAACTGCACCCTCTTTGAGGTGACTGTTGTGAGGCTTCAGCAGGGGATTGTCTGCAGAAGCCATGGGCTAGCTGAGGCTGCGCCCAGGCTGGGCTGCTCAAGCTCTGCTCTCGTGTTTGGGATTCCAAATCTATAAGATGCATAGTGACAGTGGTGCAGGTGACAGGCCACACTCTGAGACCTACCCACGGAAACAGCCACCCAGGCAGGTTCTTGAGAAGTCTGCCTCCTTCCCTTCCTCTGTTCTCAGCCCCCAGGATGAAAGCGGATGGGCGAGGGTGGGAAATGAGGGTGAGAGGGAGGGAATCAAAGGGAAGAAGAAAGAAGCGAAACTTTTGAGGTACCAGAAATGGAAAGGAATCTGTTGATTATAATGTACATGGTAATGTTCCTGTTTCTCTCTCTCTTTCTGGTGAGTGTACATGCACCCTGGAGCAAACTTCTGGAGTGCACATGCACCCTGGAGCAAAAAAAAAAAAAAAGGTTTATAAAAAAATAAAATAAAAGTAAAATATTAAACAAAAAATGAAGTGGGATTAGGCTAAAGGCAAGGGAACTAGGGAGCAAGGCTTGGAGTAATGATTTGCTGCCCCACTTTATAGTAAATACCATTAGCCTTCCCTCCTAGTTTCTTTTCTTTTCTTTTTTTTTTTTTTTTAGAGGGGAGAGGTTTTTGATATAGGGCGTGCATGCTCACCAGAGAGACAGAGAGGGACAGAGAGACAGAAAGTGAGAAATTACCCCCCAGGAGGGATGGCCATGCCACAATACTTTCTCCTCCATTCTCCTCTTGGGATCTTGGGCACACATGCATATACACCTGGCGTGAGTTTAGGTCACCAGGTCTGGGATTCGAACCACAGTTGACAACATGGGAGTCCAGCGACATAGCCATTACACTAACTGCTGGTCCCCTCTCCTAGTTTCTTAAGAGGCTCCTAACCCTCTGGCCTCCTTATGTGATAAGTAGACATAGTGGCACTCAACTTTCAGACTAACTGCTTGGGGGGGGGTGTTCAAATCCTGACTCTACCACTTATCAGCTGAGTCACCTTGGGCTGCTGTGCACCTCTGTTTCCACAACTATAAAATGGATCTCACAGTATTATTTGTCTCATGGGATGGTTGTAAGGCTTAAGTGCCCCAGAACTGCAAAGTGCCTCAGTAGGGTTTGGCACATACTAAGCACACATTGGGTATTTGCGACAAATGTGGCAGTCCTTCTAGTTCCTGGGCACTATGTTAAGTATTATTTCATGTAATATTTACTATTATTGTCCTCATTTTCCAGATGAAGCAATTGGTGCTGAAAGGGGTTAAATGTTTCATCTTGTATAACTGAAGTGGGTCGGGGGGAGGGGGGTTGAATCCAGAGCTAGGCTGGCACAGGTCATACACTCTTAACTGCTGGCTGGTGACTCCTGTTTGGTCCCCACCATCTCACTGTCGCCCTCCCTGCTCAGCCAACCCACCCCAGCAGGGCTGTTCTTCCTTTTAGGCTGGAAAACTTGAGGCCGTCAATGATGCATTTCCGAACCTCAACACTGTCTGGTTGCAGCCTATGTTCTCTAGCCCTTTCTGCTCAAGGAGCCAGAGTCCTTCCCGCTCCAAAGGTTAGTCTTCCCACGCCCAAGAGATTCCCCCTTCCTGCCACCTCTGGAAAGTGCCCCAAGCCCCATCCTCTTTCTCCTCTCCTTCCTTTTATTTTGTTTAAGACTTTTGCCATAGGGCATGTGCAATCACCAGTGAGAGACACAGAAACACAGAGAGAGGGAAAGTGAGAAATCACCTCCCGGGGGGAATGGTCACACTGCAATCCCTTCTCCATGGTCCTCGCAGGATTTGGGGCATGCACACACACACACCTGGCGTGATTTATAAGCCGTGCACCTGCCCCACTCTTCAGCATCTAGACATCCTTCCCTCCCTCTTGCTGTATCATGGCTGTAGCTGGAAGAAGAACCTCCCACTTCCTCTCCCTCAATCATGTCCCAGGCCTCACTCCCACTCCCGGGGTCCCATGGGTTAGTGGCAGAACAAGAGCTCAGATCCTGAGACCTGACACTTGATCTGAGGCTCTTCCTAACCCCGTGTCCTCTCTGTGGAGCATTTAGCAGACTAGACAGTCTGGCCACACCCAGAAGGAAGGAGACATGGGACAGGTACATTTTGATGAGGAGGTAGGGAGGACTTGGAGGTCCAGGGTGCCGGCAGTTGGAGAAGGGGCCGGGGGGTGCAGGATTCTCAGTGAAGACAGAGTGGAAGAGAGATCATCATTAGGCCATCCTGCTCATTCCAAGGGCACAGAAATACACACCCTGATCTGCTAATGAGCTACTTCCCTCAGGAGGAGACGGCGGCCACTTTCAGTGTCTGTGCATGGTGGCCTTGAAGTCAGCTCCAACGCTTGACCCCGGCCATCACATGGTAGCACAATTCAAGGTCACACGTGCTGGGAAGAGTGAGCCAGGTGAGAGATGACAGAACTTGGGTCTTAGAAGACTGAAGGCAGACTGTTGGCCTCAAGAGTGGCCGTGCGGGGTGCATGCAGCTGGATCTGTATGAGATAGCTGAGCCCCTGGGGTTGGTCTGTGCGTGTGGTGGGCACGTGCCCATGATCCTGGCTCTCTGGGAAGGCTTGGGGATGGAGAGCACAGTGTGAGACTCCAGTGAGGGTGCTTATCTCTCTGTCTTTCTCTGTTTCTCTCTCTCATTATTTTGAAATAAATAAACTTTTTAAAAAAGGTGTGGACACGCAGTCACTGGGGAGGCTGTGGCTACATTCTGTGTGGACCAGGAGTGGAACCAGAGCCCATAATTTATACTGTAGGCATCAGACCCAGCTCCCTGAGCCACAGGAAAGGCTTCTCAGGGGTGACAGAGACCACCCTGTGGCTCTGGCTGATCTCCTGAGAATAAGCCACAGTTGGGGGGCAGGGGAATGTTGGCCTGAGGATCCTTCCAGGCAGGTGGAGACTAGGGACGGATCTGAGAAAGGGGCCTTGGGAAGACAAGGCTTTTTTTCAAAGTTCTCTACATTTTTTTTCTTTCTAGTTTGCTATAGGGTGCTCACACTCACTGGAGAGAGACCGAGAGAGAGAAGGAAAGTGAGACATCACTCCCTATGGGGCATGGCCACTCTGCAATCCCTTCTCTTCCATTCTTGTCTTGGGTTCTGGGCATGTACACAGGTGCCCTGTCTCTCACTCCACCCCTAACAAGACCTCCCCTCATGCCTCCATCCACTTAGAAGGCAGGATGTGGTGGGGGGCGGGCAGCTCTGGCTCCTTTATCTTTGTCCAGCTGCATGATGGGAGGAGCCTGTGTGGCGTCTCCTGCTGCTGTATCTGCCAGGACTCTCACTTGCCAATCCCCATTTCAATAGAGGGAAGCCAGGCTTCGGGGCAAAGTCCTCAGCCCAAATAGTATCAGAAGAAAATTTTGCTGCAGCATTTTTCTTTTTCTTTCCATTGCATTTATTTATGACATGTAATAGTGGTTTTCCATATATGGTGATGTTGCAAAGTTCCTTTCATTATTCATTACATTTGTTTTGTTTTCTTGTGTGTGTGTGAGTTTTGTGGGGTTTTTTGTTTGTTTGTTTGTTTGTTTGTTTGCCACAGGGCACAGGGACTTTCAGGAAATAGAGAAAGTGAAAGGGAAAATGAGAAATCACACACCACACACACACCCAGAGGGATGGCCACACTCTTCCTGGGATTTTGGGCACACATACACAAGTGCCCTGCATGGATTTCAAACCATCAGGTCTACACTCACTAGTCGGCCATGAGGAAGCTCAGCACCTTAACCACCTCACTACCTGCTCACTTTATTTATTACTTTTAACTTTAAAATGTTTAATTATGAAATTTTATAGACCGACATAAAAATTAAAAAAAAACAACAACAACCTTCCTCCTGTGCCTCAGGGAGCTGGGTCTGACACCTGCAGTGTAGACCATGGACTCTGGTCCCACCCTTGGCTGCATAGAGTATACCCACGGCCACCCCAGAGGTTGCACATCCATGCTTTTTAAAAATTTTTATTTATTTATTTCAAAATAGTGTGTGTGTGAGAGAGAGATGGAATAACCAACTAGATTAAGAAACAAAATTATTAGACATTTGAAGCCCCTGTAGACAGCTCTCCAGTGGTTTTCCTCCTTCCCCTCCCGCTCTCAGCCACTCTCTCTACATGTTGTTTCTTAGTCCAGCATTGTTATATTCAGTGATTCCAAGATTATTGGGAGTAATCAATAGTATACATATATATAACATATATCTTACAGTACATATTAAATGTACAGGATGTACCAGCAAATATGATGCACTCATAATTATATATATGATAGCATATACTATATAGTTAATGTGTGCTATTATATATATCACTAAAACTAGATGTGTATCCATAAAGTTACATGTTATAAATACGTACATGTGTATATAGTATATATTTAATATGTGTTATTATATATATGTATATGTATACTAATATGTGTTATTAGAGATTTATACAAGGGGTCTTCAAAAAGTGGGTGGAGGGGTCAGCAAGTGGCATAGTGGTTAAGTCTCTGGACTTCCACATCTCCAACTGTGGTTCAAGTCTCAGACTTGGAGACTTGCTTTCTCACTTTCCCTCTGTCTGTCTCTCTCTGGTGAGCACGGATACCATATAGCAAATTAAAATAATAATAATAACAAATAAATTAATTTGAATAATTCTTTTTAAAAGTGGGTGGAAAATGCATATCATGAAAAAGGATAAATGGATTTCAAAATTTTGGGAAATAAGAACAAACTTTTAAAAAAATTTTGCTTAAGGCCAGCAGGTGGATTGGTGGTTAAGGTGTTGGACTCCCACATGGCTGAATGCAGTTCAAGTTCTGGACTGAGTGGCTTGAACCTCATGCCAGGTGCATGTGTGTGCATGCCCAAAATGCCAGGAGGAAGAAGGATTGTGGCATGACCATTCCCCTTGGAGGGTGATTTCTCACTTTCCCTCTCTTTGTACCTGCCTGTCTGTCTGTCTGTCTGGCAAGCATGTGTGCATTACTAAAAAAAAAAAAAAATTGCTAGCAGGCACGTGTGCTCACTGGAGAGAGACCGAGAGAGAAGGAACGTGAGAAACACTCTCCATAGAGGATGATCTGCTGCAATCCCTTCTCCATGTCTCCCTCCTTTGAGATTTTGGACATACACACATGTGACAAGTATGTTTTTCAAGCTATCAAATCCAGGTCTTGAACTGTCTAGTCAGCCATGTGGGCTCCAGCTTCCTTAACCACTATGTCACCGGCTGACCCTAACTTGTTCTTTACTTCCATTTTTCCACAATCGTTTTGAAGTACCTTCATACGCTCCTAAAACTATGTGTGTATCTCTAAAGTTATAATTATGTATGAGTGTGAGAGAGCATGTGAGACTAACATACACACAAACATGAACTAATTGTAAGTGTATT
Source organism: Tupaia belangeri chinensis (assembly GCF_000334495.1). Classification (NCBI taxonomy): domain Eukaryota; kingdom Metazoa; phylum Chordata; class Mammalia; order Scandentia; family Tupaiidae; genus Tupaia; species Tupaia belangeri. Next base: position 3,055,224 of record NW_006159713.1, on the reverse strand, counting down.
TTTTACATAGAACATATGTCGAATAACCACACCCAGACCATTCCAAAAAAAAAAAAAAAAAAAGGACCAGCACTCCAGAAGTCCCCATCTCCCCTGTTCCAGGCAACTTCTCCCTCCTCCCCAAGGAAACCACTATCTTGACCTCTAGTGGCATGGGTGCGCTTTGCCTATCTAACAATAGAAAGCATGGTTTGTGTATGTTTGAAGTTTATACAAACGGTATCCTTTTGCAGGAATCCATCTGCAAATGTTCTTGATATTTTTCCATGTTGAGACTTGAGCTTCCTTTTTAAGACAAATGTATTAATTAATGAGAGTGAGTTGATTTAAAAGGAAACACCAGGACATACCAGGGCAAGTCGAACACAGTGTGCCGGAATTTAGGAGACATTGGCTCTCACCGCACTCCCTTCCCCTTTTACAGGTGTGAAAACCAAGGCCAGAGAGACTAGGAGCTGGCCTCTGGGTCACTGTGCACGGTTGTGATGCAGCTCGGACAAGGCTCCAGCCCCAAAAGCCTGAGACCAGAGATCTTTTCAAATATCTAATGTTGACATATGACGTCTCCTGCCGCCTCACCCCACCCACAGCATCGAATATCAACTCTATTTCCTGGCCAAGGTTAGTTCTCGAACTCCAACTATTAATGCAAAGTGTAAACTGTTTTTGTTGAATCAATTGTTTCAGAATGAAGTCTGGAGTGGGGCGCTGCAGTGTTGGGGGAACCTAGTCCCACCAATCCTGGCAGCTGTCCAGCCTTCCAAGTTATGACAAGTCTTCTACTTGGCAGTCCACCTCGGTGACCTATATTTTAATATGTGCTATTAGATTATTGCTAATGAGACATCTTAGGGATAAAAGAATTATGCTCGCTGCCCAGGCTATGGTAAAAGTACAATTGAATTAAAGGCTGAAATCGTTTAGGACTCTGCTAGACAACCTGTCCCCCAGGCTGGGCCTGAATGGAGATATTAAGCTTTGGAAATTACACAGGAAAAATAAGTATAATTGATCTAAGGTAACTTCACTCGTTTAAATTAAATAATGTGATTGTTACAGGCAGAAAGGCTTGGGATGAGGAGCCGGATGGAAAAGGCTTGCTATCTACAAATAAAGTTATAAGTACAAGCCCTCGGGAATTGACTTTTCCCTCTTGTGCTGAACCCCCTCCTGGTGGCTTCTGAGAGTCCACTTGAGCATCAGTGGAGATGGACCTAGTCTGAATGTCAGAATCTGAGGTTTGCCAGGCACCCCGGCCACCATCTTCACCGCTCCTTCCCAATACCCAAGCTTTCTCACCCCACCCCTGCCCCAGCTGCTGTCCAATGTCTGCAAGGCTCTGCTGGTTGGAAGGGTTTCTCTGCCAGTGCCTGGCCAGCTGTATTTGTGTACCTTGTGTCAACCACATGAGTCCTGGCCTCACCAAAGTCAGTGCAATTCCACCTCTGCATGCCATGGCCTCTAATCACATACTGAGTGTGGAGTGCCAAGCCCAGGCCAGTTCTCTAATGCAGATACTGCAAGCCCTGCCTCCAAGGAGCCCTCTTTCTCGGACTCAAATACGTGCATCCCCCAACTCTGTCCATGCTTCTAGGTTATGTGGGGGGATTGCTAGTCCTAATGATGTTCATCGGTGGGAGATGCTGGGTTGGGAGTCAAACCCGTGAGGTTGACATTTCTCACCTCCTTGACTGTTCCCCCAGCAGCTCCTTTGGTCTCCCCTATTTTCTATCTGTCTTACCTCAAGGCAACACAGCTGGCTGCTTGCAAGGAAACCTGGAGGCTACCCAACTAGTCTTACTCTGCCCCCCCCATATCACTGTTCTAATCCCCTCAAGCCCATTGCAAGCATCACTCTCTTCTAGCAAAAAGCCAAATAGAATGGAATGTAGATAGAAGAGACTTCTCTCTTCTCTCTTTATCTTTTCCTCTCTCCTTCCTGCCTTTCTCTGTCCTTTCATGGTTGTAATGACCAGTCTAACTCCCAGCACACAAGGATAGTCTTGGGACATTTTCTGATTCTGGAAAAATATAAAGGAACACCCAAAGGCTAAATGAACGCTCTCTACTTTTCTACGGAGATGATTACCCTGGCTCAGAATCCCTCCTCATTCTCCCAGTGCTGCTGGGCCATCCTGGGGCCTCTGTCTTGCAAAGTTGGACAGACAGGATCGGCTTCAAGGACTGCTGAATCCTGAATGTCTAAAGGACCTACTCTCTTGATCAGTCTGTGAACAGGACAGAACCTGCATTGTTTTTCTTCATTCATGGCAGAAGGTGTGTGTGAAAGAGAGAAAGGAGAGTAAGAAAAAGGGAAGAGAACCTTTCCCAGGATCTGGTCACTCTGAGACCCCCTCCTCTAGCCCTCTGGCCAGCTGTCGGATCTTGGGTGTTTGTGCACCTGCCTGGTGGGTTTCAGGCTGCTCCCGATGGGGTTCTGACCCACATCTGCCCCTTAAGGCCCAGCATTACCACTGCTCCATGGAGCCAGCCCCAAACAGATTCTCATTGCTACTATGTCCCCAAACCTCGCTGTGTCAACAAGAAGGTGAATTTTACCACATGAAATAGGAGAAAACTCTTTTCTTCAAAAACCAGTTATTGAGTTTGAGAGACTCTCTGTGTTAATGCCCAGAGAAGGATATTTCATTCAAGTATAAGCTCTATTTCTTAAGAGTTATTTATTTATTTACTCTCCCTTATTATGATTGTGATTATTATTTAATTTGATCAGAAAGAGAGAAAAAGGGAAAGTGAGAACAGAAGCCACTAGTCTGGGACTCCAACCATGGTCAGCCATGTGGGAGTCTGGTGTCTCCATGCCACCTATAGACCCCAAGCAGAAGCTCTGACTTTCACAGTAGGAACTTCATCGGTTCATTCAGAAGATAAAATGAATTGACTCTTGTACAATTTTCAATTTTCTTCCATTTTCTTCATTGTATTCCACATAGACTCCACCCCTCGGGTCTCAGCTTTCCCTTCTGTCTAATGGGTAAACTGGTTCCCCGCATTCACTTCTGTTCTAATATTTTATATTCTTACCAAGAAAGAGGAATGGCAAGGATGGACTTACCAGCCCTACGCCAGGGATAAAGAGACCGTTTTGAGCACATCGTGTGTCCCCTGTCCGTCTAATTTTGTCCTGGGTCGGAGCACTGCTAACTCCCAGGCAGGAATCAAGTGAGAGGGGAGAGCCAGGGGCAGAAGAGGCTGGCTGCCACAAAGGACTCGCAGATCAGTGTGTAATTACATTTTCCTGACTTCTCCTGTTGTTTTGGTCACCTGGGGTCTTTTGCAAAGCCTTCATTACTTTCCAATTGTCTGATTTTCTTTTTTTGTAAAAAATTTTTTCTGTTACCTTCAGACTTTAAAATTAGTTCAGTGACTCAGCCATTTGACTTCTTATTAATTCCAGGCTCCTGTGTTCTATCTGTCCACTCTTCCTGTTTCTGAGAAGCCTGTCTATGCTTTAACTCTTTCCGGGAAGCCACCCATGAAGCTACTGAGAGTTGCTCATGGTTACTGACAGCTTACTCCCTGTCACTTGCATCGCTAAGCACCTCGAGTCTGTCCTTCCACTCCTCCTATTTCTGGTGCTGGGAGTTCCCATGCCCCATTTCTAAAGCAGAAACCATTCTACAGTTTCTGCATTTTCTTACAGGGAAAAAATAAAAATCAAGACTCCAAATAAAGCAGACCAGTTGATCACAAGGGACAGCTATTAAGATAAACCCCAAGGGGCCAGCAGGTGGCACGGTGGTTAAGGCGCTAGACTCCCACGTGGTCAACTGCAGTTTGAGTCTCAGACCTAGCGTCTTGTTTTCTCACTTTCCCTCCCTCTCTGTCTTTCTCTAGTTAAAAAATAATAATAATGAAAAATGAAAGTTAAATAAATAATTCCAACGGTGGCTATTTAATGTGTGACCGAGGGCTCGCTGGTTCCAAAGGCGATGACTGTATGTACCCTTAGGCATCTCTGTTAGGGTGTTCTTTAGGCCAAGCTCTGATTCCCTATAGCTTCAGCCTGCTGGCCCTGGGCTTAGCTCTTGGAATTACAACTATATGGTTCGAGTCCTGGTTCCCATGATTTAAACAAAACATACCGGACACATGCGTGTGCCCAAAATTCCAAGAGGAGAATGGAGGAGAAGGGATTGCAGTGTGGCCATTCCCCCAGGAGGGTGAGTTCTCACTTTCTCTCTCTCTCTCTCTCTCTTTCTCTGTGTCTCTCTCTCTGTTTCTCTCCTGCCAACACAAATGCCCTGTGGCAAAAAATGAAAAATAACATTGATACCTGCCATCCTACATAACAGCCTGCAGGCATCTGAGGACAGTCATGACAGTTCCCTCTGCCCACCCACATCACCACCACCACCCACCCTGTGTGTGTGTGTGTGTGTGTGTGTGTGTGTGTGTGTGTGTGTGAGTTTTTTTTTTTTTTATGTCCCTGAGCCCCGCTGCCTTTAAACTATCTTAAGAGACCAGTTCCAAGGCAAAGCTCCTGGAATTGCCTTTGGAATTTAGCTGCTGCCAGGGACATCAAAGCTAATTGCTAAAGAGGCCACAGGGACACATTTCATCCCCACCCCAACCATTGACTTTCTCTTCTCCTTCATCTGGTTTGTATTGATTGCATCCTTGTGAAAAGCAAACATTTACACCTTGGCTTTGCCACCCGAGGGAGAGACCTGCCCCTTCCCTCTTGCCAGGCAGAGGCCTTCCATTTGAGATCACTCAGGAAGGTGCCTGGGGGTCGGGAAAGCTCAAGCTGCCAGATGTTTAGAAGATCCTGGAAGGAGCTGCCTCTGTTTCAGGGCCTCACCTCCCAGCGCCTTGTAGTCTTGCTTTATCTGATCTGCCCAGTGCTTTGAAAACCAGGAAGTTTCACATAAAACGTGAGGTTCTGGCTGTGCAGGAAGCATCAGGAGCTCTGTCTGGCCACTCTGAGCTTTGGAGCGGGCATGAGTTCTTCCAGCTGGTCCTAGACTCCTTCCTTGCCACCTGCTTCACCCTTGTGTGGGGCTCAGTGCTATTGGAGGGTTTGCAGCCCCAGCCCTGGACAGTTCCACTTCTCTGCATTGCCCTAGGGGTGGTGGCACTGCTTGAGATAGTTATCATTTTTTAAAAATTATTAAATTAATTGCTTGAGAGAAACAGAGAGAGAAGGGGAGAAAATGCTCCCTTCCTACATGGCACGTGGTCACGCCGCAGCCCCTTCTCCTCCATGTCTCCATCCTGTCAGAATTTTAAGCAAGCACACACACACAGACTCGGAGTGTTTCCCAGGCAGCCAGGGCTGGGATTCCAACTGTGGAGTCAGCCATGTGTGATCCAGCTCCCTTAACCACGGGCCACAGAGCCGGCCCAGACTGATCACTTTGCCTAGACAGGCCACCCTGGGTTTCCCATGCCCACCGCGCCCTAGCCATGGGTGGTCATCCTACTTGAACTCCTGCTGAGGTCAGGGCTGCCAGCTGTTCCGTGGCCACATCACGCACCTTTGGCCTTCCTTTACTCATGACGTTCTTCCCACCTAAGGACCCCACCCCAATCTGCACCCGCCCACCTTTGTATACTAAATAAATGCCCATCCTATTTATGTTCAGTTTTGATGTCTCTATGTCTCTTTCTGAGTGCACGAGGCTGACCTCTCCCCTGGACTCCCTTAGCATTTTGTTTTTCTGTTCTTTTGTTTTTGTTTTCTTAGATTTTTTTTTTTTTTTTTGCCACAGGGCAATATGCTCCCAAAGAGAAACAGAGAGAGAGAGATAGAGAGAGAGAGAAAAAGTGATAAATCATCCCCCAGGGGGGATAGCCATAACACAATCCCTTCTCCATTCTCTTCTTGGGATCTTGGGCATGTACACCCACCCTGTGTGTTTTTCGAGCTCAACGAGTCTAGGTCCTGGACTTGTTCTGCTGAGATCCAGTCGCTTTAACCACCATGCCACCTGCTGGTCCTTGTTTGTTTGTTTGTTTGTTTTCCTTTTGCATCTTTCTCAAGGAAATAAGAAACAGCAAGGACGCTGCATCAGCAGAGCTCATATCTACTTAGTGAGCTCAGATCTGCACACCAGTAGCAGAAGAAAAGTTGACCTGATCAAATTCAACATGTGTTCACTCTTAGCACCCTTTAATCCTGTCTAGGTGTAGAAAGACAAGTGGCAAAAAGTGAGATAGGCTGGCAGGTGGTGAAGTGGTTAAGGCACTGGACTCCCATATGGCCGACATGGTTTGAGTCCCGGACATGGTGGCTAGATGCATGTGCATGTATGCCTGGAATTCTAGGAGGAGAATGGAAGAAAAGGAATTGTAGCTTGGTTATCCCCCCAAAGAGTGCTTTCTTACCTTCTCTCTCACTGTCTCTGTCTCCCTGCAGCCAGTGCACATCCCCTATGGCAAAAACCTTAAAAAAAATTAGAATCCAGTGTGGTGCCACTTGGGAAGGAATACTGCTGTTCTCCTGGTGGGCCTGATGTTCAGAGTTCATAAAGCCTGACCTAGAGTGGCCCAGCTCAGCACACCCTGATTCCTGAAAAGCCTGGTTGGTGTGGCCCAGCACCCATGTCAAGTTCTCTTAGGGATCTGCCCCAGAATCTGGGACTTGTACATTTGGACTGAGGCCCAGAGTGATCAGGGAAACATAGACCCACTGAAAGTAGCCAGACCAATCCCTGGGGTCCTTAGCAACAGACAGTTTCTCCCCTTTTCAAGTAAGACATGGCCAGGGACTGGGGACACACATCAGCAAGAAGATTCTTCACATTGCCAGAGGAGGCAAGTGCGTCATGGAAGCATGGTCTCTTCCCGTTGGGCCTAGCAGCAGTGTCTGTGAGCCCACGCTGGAGCTGGCACCTCTCCTTGGGTCAGACCCACTCTTTGCTCTAATGGGAGGTGCTCTGGCCCTTCTTCTTAATCTTCCAGGTGGAAAACAAGTCCCCACCATCCTTCTTGCAGTGAGCCAGTGAAGAAACCCAAATTCAGATACAAATGGTGTCTCTTGACCAGACATTGGTAGACTAGCTCTGAAAGGAGAGAAAGTTATTTGCTCATGGGGTCTGTTTTGCTTTTAGGTATTTGCTCATCGCAGATTATGATCAGGAAGTTTCCCCAGCAGACACTACAGGGACAGGCGCCCCTCTAATCTCTTATCTCCTACTGAAGAGGGAACTGAACTCACTGGTGCAGCACCCCAGCCTTATGCAAACAGGGAGAGTCAGGTTTAGGAAGATGCATGACAACCACCCCTGGCCATGGAGCTCACCCATACTGTGAGGGGGTCAGGAAAGTTGTACCCCAGAAAGAAATGACAACTCCTGTCAATCACCCTGAAATTGGAAGGTTGTGGCTTTCAGTTGGGCAGAAGAGGGTCCTTTTTGGGTCCAATAGTGTCAAAACCTTAGGTTCCAGAGAATGGGAGGATTTGCAGGGATCCCCCCCACCCTCAGCCCCACTCCAGAAGAGAAGCCCCCCTGCTGCAGGGCTCTGGCTGTCAGCAACTCTTCCAAGAAAGTAGTTATTAAGATAAGAGGACTTCCTAAGTGGTAAGTCCAATGGCCAATTTTGAGTGTTTCTATTCTGCACTGTAATTCCCTCCTAATAGCCTCAAGTGTTTAACTTTTTGCTATGTATGCATGGCATCTTACAGCCTGTGTAGCTGAGAGGCCCAGTGAGAGGGTGGCAGCCCTTTTAAAGAATGAGGTACCTGGGATGGTGGGCCAGGGAAAGTGGCAGGTGGTTAGTAGGATAGATCAGTCAGGTATGGCAGCATGTCTTGGGAATTAGCACTCTATAGCTCCAAATCTCATCAGAGACATGGGTGTTTAACAGTCCCCGAAGATAGTCTTGAACTAATGTCGTAGTTTGCTCTCCCAGCCTGGGATGAGGATCTAAGCAATGCTGGTTATTTTTTGTTTCTTTGTTTTTCATTTGCTATAGAGTATGTGTGCTTGCTGGGAAGAGAGGGATTACAAAGAAAAGTGAGAAGTCACACACACACACACACACACACACACACACACACGCCTCCAGGAGGGATGGCCATACTGCAATCCTTTCTCCATTGTCCTCTCAGGATTTGGGGCACATATGCAGATGCACCCCACATGTTTTTCAAGCTACCAGGTCTGGAATTTGAATTGTGTTATCTGCCATGTGGGATCCATCTGCCTTACCCACCATGTCAGCTGTCTGACCTGGCAATGGTAGTTTTATGTGGGAGGTGACTTCAGGAGGCAGCAGTGAAGAGTCCCAATGAGCCAGGGAAGGAGGAAAGGCCAAGATCAGGGTGTTCTTGGGCTGTGATGTGCTGGGGGTGGGGGCTCAGTTCTGTCAATTCCTCTGAGAGTTCTGGCTATGCAGTGTCTCCCAGCACTGTCCCCCTACCCCCAGAGGAGGGAAGCAGGACATTTGTCTACTGATTGGGTGCTGCCCCTAACAGCACTGAATTCCCTTGCATTTTTAGTCTGTGCATGGGCCAGGAGGGCTCCAAGCACCCGGAGATCCTGAGCAGAGAGCAGAGGATGTGCTGTGCTGCTTGTGCAGAGGGTGTGCACCACCTGCAAAAGGTGAGTCTGACTCACCGAGAACTCTCTGTGGCAACTGAGACAGAAATCAGCAGTGGATCTAGAGTCAAGCGCCAAAGGTGTCTCTACTGTTGGGTATAATAGGGTGGTCTATGTTGAGCCAACCAATGCTTCCTGCCCTGGCTTAGCCCACTCCAGGTCCAACAAGAAGGGCCTGGAAGGGGTGGTGGGAACTGCTCTCTCTTGTTCTCAGGGATGGGCTGGAGTGACTGGCCAACAAGTCTCCTTCACATTAGGGCCCTGCCTATCTTTCTTGAAGCTTCTCTTCATCTCTCCTCTCTTATATCCTCTCCTCCAGACACAAAGGTCCCCCTAATTCCTCTACCTTGCACAGGCTGGTCCCTCTGCCTGCAAAGGTCTTTTTTGTCTTTTTGCTTGGAAAAGACTCGTTTTTCAGGTCTCAGTCCCAGCTTGTCTGGGTCAGACCCTCTGCTACATGCATTGTTCAGGTCCTCAGAGCACAAGCTTCTCCAGTGGGAGGATTGTTGTGGGAGCTTGCCCAGCTCTATCTATCGAAACAGCACATTTACAAAAAGGACCATAACGAAGCATAAACCAGTAGTTTAAAACAACAGAAAATCATCCTTTCATGGTGCTGGAAGCTAGAAGTCTGAAATTGAGGGGTCCGTTACGCTGTGTTCCCTCTGAAGCCAGCAGGGGAACCCTGTCTCTCCTCGGGGTTCCTTGACTCATAGCTGCATCACCCGGTCTCTGCCTTCATTGTCACAGGTTCTGCTACTTGTGCATGTCTGTGTCCAGATTTCTCTCTTATAAGGACACCAGTCATACTTTCATGACCCCATCTTAAATGACTAGTTACATCTGCAAAGACCCCATTTCCAAATGTGGTCACATTCTGAGAAGTGCAGGGTTGAGACTTCAACATAACTTTCTAGGAGCCTGCATTTAAACCCACATCACATACTAAGATCCCTTTTATTCAGTCATTTCTGACTCCATGTTGATGGCTGAAGGCTGACTTCAATGGCAAAATATTGAGATGACCCAGCTGAATGACCCATGAATGACCCAAGGTTAACAGAACCCCTTAGCACACTCTAGGTCACCCGGAATTCCATTAAGAGGCAAATGTGGGTGAAGCAGGATGCTGACATGCTGTCTGGCTGTGGCATTTCCTAATCCCGTCTAATCTGTGTAATGCTGTCTGGCCAGGATGTCCCCAGTACATCAGACACACCAGTCCTATCTGGGCTGTATATAGTTGGGCATTAGTTCAGGTTCATGGGTGCCGTTATTTTCTTTTTCTTCCCTAAAGAAGAATAAATACATATTGTTCTAGGTGTGGGCTGGAAGCTTTACAGTGGCTTTCCCTGATTAGCTTAGCTTAAGGACCTTCTGAAGGCATCCTCATCATTGGTGTTCTTCTCTTACATGACACAACCTGAGCCTCAGACAAAATCCATTCTGTTCAGATGATAGAGTGGCATCTAGATTTTTTTTTTCTTTCTAGTACATTATGAAAAAAAAATGAAAAACTTGATTCTTATTGGAAGGATTTATTAGTGGATGCTGAAGATAAAAGAAGCCACATGGTAGTTTTCCTTTGCAATGAAGGGGGAAAAGAAATAACTGGTTTGATGCGAGCTTTAGAAAATAAGCTTGAAGGCCAGCCAGTAGCATTGTGTTTAAGGCAGCTGGAACCCACATGGCTGACTGCACAGTTTGAATCCCAGATTCAGCACTTGTAAAAGACCCCAAGCATGTGTGTGTGCGCACGTGCGTGTCCAAAGTCCCAAAAAGGAGAATGGAGAAGGGATTGCTGTGTGGCCATCCCCCTGGGAGCGCTCTCTCTCTCTCTCTCTTTCTCTCTTTCCAGTGAGCACACATGTCCTCTAGCAAAACTTAACAAGAGAAAAAATGTTTGATTTTTTTTTTCTTAGTTTGGAATTCTCTTTCACTTTGCTAACATACTCTATTTGACAAGACTGAAAAGCATGCTTATTCTAGAAAGGTGATTTCTATTCATCATTAGTTAGCAACAGGAAGGTGAACACATAGCACATAGCATTCAACAGACAGCACCTCCCCTCCCACCCATTCAGTCCCCACTAAGAGTTCTCTCTTTTTGGGGCCAGCAGGTGGCGTGGTGGTTAAGGCACAGGATTCTCACACAGTCTACTGTGGTTCGAGTTCCAGACTTGGCAGCTTGCTTTCTAGCTTTCCCTTGCTCTCTCTGGTAAGTTCATAAGCCCTATAGCAAACTAATAATACTAATAGATTAAGTAAGTAATTCAATAATTCTTTAATTCCCTGTGGGAGTGCAGCATCTTGAGCCTTTTGGTGGGAAAGGTCTCCTTTTTATGGTCTCAATTGTAGAGAGAGGGTAAGAATAAATTCTGCAAGCTCTGGTCAGGATGGGGGTGCTGATCACTTCTCAGGAATGCAGAAGTCTATTGGCCACAGGTTGGAGGTGGCGCCAGAAGGGGTCAAGGAAAATCTCTTTCCCCCTGCAGGCTCTATCTCGACCCCTTAACCTGAGCAAGTTTGCTTCTGTCCTTATGTAAAGTTTTTCTTAGGCCCTCCTGATTAACCCTTGCTTGTCTATTGTTTTTTTAAAATTATTTTATTTAATTATACATTTTTAAAATTTCAATTTGACCAGAGAGGTAGAGAGAGAGAAAGAGAGAGAAAGTGAGAAAGCAAGCCACCAGGTTCAGGACTCGAACCATAGTCAGTCATGTGGGAATCCAGCGCCTTTAACCCCCACACCAGAACCCTCCACAGATTCTTGCTGCCTTGTTGCCTTCTGCAGCTTCTTCTGGGTACAAACCTCCACACCCCAAGGTGCACAGATGTCCTGCCCCCAAGCCTGGTGATCAAGCTCCCTGGGAATAAACAAAGCTCCTCCTCCCATCCCAGAACACTCCATCTCCCCTTTCTGTCTCTTGGTGCCAGCCCCACCCAGACAGTCATGCGTCAGAGCTGTCAAGCACTGAAGCTTGGTGACCTCTGCAGGAATTCATCCATAAACACACACAATGGCTCAGGAAGTGCGGGCCTTTGATGTGGCTCAAGGGCTGCCTGTGAGCACTCAGGAGGATTCCATTCAAGGTTATACCGTCCTTCTACCCTTCTGTGTAGCTTCAGGAGCGTCCTGAGTCCTCTCCCATTTGATCTGTCTGTCTAAGACTCTGTGTGGTAGACAAAGCCCTGCTTATCGCTTCCTTTTAGAGACATAGAAACCAGAACTTACAGAGATCAAAGTGGCTTAGTGATAGTGTGTGGGAATCAGAGCTGACCTAGAAGTTAGAGGACTTGGAATCCTAGGCCAGCTCCGCCCCAGCGCTGGGACCAAGCTGTCACAGCACTTTAAGGGTCTCGGCTTCATTTGTCATACAGGACTACTGCATCTTTGAGACACTGACATGCCACAAAGGGTAGCTTCTTTATCATGGTACTTTGCGAACCATTTAAAATACAAAACAAGGGGGACCAGCAGATGATGTAATGGTTATGAGGCTGGACTTCCATGTAGTCACCCACAGTTTGAGTTCCAGACCCAGTAGCTTAAAACTCATGTTGTGTGTGTGTGTGTACCCAAAATCCCAAGAGGAGAATGGACAAGAAAGGACTGCAGTGTGTCCATCCCTCCTAGGGGTGATTCTCACTTTCTGTTTCTCAGTCTCTCTGGCAAAAGCATGTGCCCTATAGTAAAAATCTCTCTTTAAAAAAGAAAGAAAGAAAGAAGAAAGAAAGAAAGAAAGAAAAGAAAGAAAGAAAGAAAGAAAGAAAGAAAGAAAGAAAGAAGAAGAAAAAGAAAAAAATACAAAACAAGGGCCAGCAGGTAGCATGGTGGTTAAGGGGCTAGATTTCCACATGGTCCACTACTGTTTGAGTCCTGGCCCTGGTGGTTTGCTTTCTCACTTTTCTTCTCTCTCCCCCCTCTTTGTGTCTTTGGTAAATTAAAATAATAATAATAAATAAAAATTAAATAAATAATTCTTTAAACACACACATACATAAAATAAAATTGGGACCAGATGATGGTGTAGTGGTAACTTAATGCTCTAAAACCCACATGGGTGTGACCCAGGTTTTCATTGGCTTAAACTCATGCCAGGCACGTGTGTGTGCTTGTCCAAGATCCCAAAAGGAGAATGGAGGAGAAGGGATTGTGGTGTAGCCATTTCCCCTAGGGGGGTGATTTCTCACTTTCTGTCTCTCTGTCTCTTTTTTTCGAGGGAATTCACAACCCCTATAGAAAAAAAAAAAAAAAAAAAAAGAAAGAAAAAAAAGAAAAGAAAAAGAAAGAATAATACATAAATTAAATTAAATTCTTCTTTAAAAAGAAAAATCCTCTGAGCCTCAGGGAACCATAGAGCAAACCACAGGACCAATTGTCTGGTTCCTTCTCTTCTGAGTCACTTATGGGATTATGTTTAAATATTCCCACAACTGTTCTCCATTTTCCAAACTTGTTAGTAATATCTGTGACGCAGGCATTGCAGGAAGATGATGGGGTGAGGGCAGTCTTGGCAGTTTTAGCGGCGGCTCACCCACAGGTTGGCTTTCTGTTTACATATGATTTAAACAAAGAGCCAAATGGCCATTGGGAAAAATGACAGCACTTCTCTTTTAGGATTTTCTGTATTTTGTTTTTTCACCAAGAAGTTTTCAGGGGGAGAGTATTTGGTCACTAATTTATGCAGTAATATCATGGCAAGGGTGGGTAGGAAAGGGAAAGTCTACAGATGTGGTAGAATTTGGATGAAAAAGAAATTAATCTGTGAAGTCAAAACTGATACAGCAAAGTTGGGTGAGGGATGATCGAATGAATATTGCATTTCATTGCAGGTTGAATCTAGTTTCTGAGAAAACACCAATTAGCCATAGCAGAAATCCATTTTAGTATTCTAAACTTTCCTGTCCATTTAATTGGAGGTTTGACAAATCCTTTGTTTTTTTTTTCAGTCTGTGAAGCTGAGAGTTACCCTGAATAGAGTGAAAAGTAATTTTAGCAGACCTCATCAGTACTGTTCACAAGGCCTGTGTTTCCTTTTCAAAAGAAATGGGTTTTTTGAAACAATATGCCAAGCCCAGAGATTTTGCGTCAATTGTCTCAATTTAATTTAGAGTACAGCTGGAAACACTGACAAACAGATCAACAAGCCCAAGAAATCTAGAAAACTTTGCACGTATATACTATGAACGTTTTGGGACCAGCAGTTGGCATAATGGCTACATCGCTGGACTCCCATGAAGTCGACCATGGTTCGAGTCCCGGACCCGATGGTTTAAACTCACGTTGGACGCGTGTGCTTGCGTGCCCAAGATCCCAAGAAAATGGAGGAGAAAGGATTGCAGGTTGGCCATCCCCCCGGGGGGTGATTTCTCGCTTTCTGCCTCTCTTTCTCTCTCTGCCTTCCTAGAGAGCACACATGCCCTATAGCAAAAAACTGTGCCCCCCCAAAAAAATTATGAACATTTTTACACTGAGGAAAAGTGGGTGTGCACATGTATGAGTGTAAATTAAAATAGGATTAACCTCTATACTGTAGAGAAGTGTACTAAAATTCAGCAATGCTAATTCAAGCAATCACCCTGGAAGGGGTCCTAGCCTTCCCCCAACTCCAAGTCTCCAAATTATTAATCAATTCATTTACTTGAAACTTTACCAGATACATATGTCTTATCTTTCTACATGGTGAAAACACATGAAACAAATTATGGTGCTACTTACTTACTTACTGAGGAAATAAGAGAACTATAGAGCCTCAAGGATAGATAGATAGAACTGTAAATATTTTCTTTCTTTCTTTCTTTTTCTTTTTTTTTTTTGTTAATATTTTGCCAAAGGGCACATGCACTTGATGGAAGAGACAGAGAGAAACAGAAAGAGAAAGTGAGAAATCACCCCCCCAGGAGGGATGGTCATGCCACAATCCCTTCTCCTCCATTCTCCTCCTGGGATTTTGGGTACACATGCACTCATGCCCTGCATGATTCTCAAGTCACCAGGTTCAGGACTCAAACTGTGGTTGGCCATGTGAGAATCTAGGCCCTTACCCCCCATGCCACCTGCTGGTCCCTGTAGATTTTTTTTTTTTTTGAGAGATTTTTGGTATAGGGCACGTGTGCTTGACAGAGAGACAGAAAGTAAGAAATTACTCCCAGAGGAATGACCATGCTGCACTCCCTTCTCCATTCTCCTCTTAAGATTTTTGGCATGCATGCACACGTGCCCAGCGTGAGTTTTAAGCTGCCGAGTCCAGGACTTGAGCCACGGTCAACTACATAGGAGTACAACAACATAACCATTACACCATCCGCTGGTCCCTAGTATAAGCTTCTTAATGAACTGAGGACATTCTCCTGTTTTTATATTCCCATTTTTGCTATAGAGCAGAAGGGATTTTATTTGTAGATTGACCACATTGGACCTCCCTTCTACATGGGATGGGCTTAGGTGGCAAGCACCATTCTCTCTCCCTCTCACTCTGAGCTGTTTGGGACTAGCGTAAGGCCACTCTGTGATTCTTTCAACTGCCCAAACAGCTGGACACAGCCATTGCTTTGATGGCAAATGGAAGGAAAACTAGAGAAGACAATTCAAATGTTAGTTTATGATTTTTTAAGAGAGATTTTTATTTAACTTTATTTATTTACTTACTTTTTAATTTAAACAGAGAGAGACAGAATGAGAGAGAGGGCAAGTGAAAAAGCAAGCCACCAGGTCCAGGACTTGAACCACGGTTGGCCATGTGGGAGTCCAGCACCATTAGCCACCACACCACCTGCTGGTCCCAGATTTTTACCCTCTCATGGTGATTAGAAAGAGTTTGACAGCTCAAATACTAAGAGATCATACATGTAGAAAGAGCTGGGGGAAGGGGTCTTACAAGTAAATTTTAAAAGGGAAGGACAGGGGTGGCTCTCCATTGCCTAATAAGCTTGGATCTGACAAAAGGCTTAAAGAGCTACAAGGGCACTGTAGTATCCTAGGGTGTTAATTATGTCGTTTATTATTTTTTAAAAGATTTTAAGAAAATGGATTTTTATACTGAATTTATTAAGGTTTTGAGAGAAATAAAGAAAAATTTGAAACCAATGATCTAAGTATGCACATTAAGTAGCTAGAAAAAATACTGACAATATAAAAACCCAAACTAGAAGACAGGTAGTAATAAAGATAAGAACAGAAATTAGTTAAAAAGAGAATAAGAGCCAGCCCAGTAGCCTAATGGTTAAGGGACCCAGATCCCATGTGGCTGATAGCAGTTTGAATCTCAGCCTGGTGGCTTGAAAAACACACAGGATATGTGTATATGCATGTCCCAAATTCCACAGGATACAGAAACAGAGGAGAAAGGATTGCAGTGTGACCACATCCTATTAGAGGGCACTTTATCCAACCCTCTTCCCCTTCCTTGTCTCTGTCGCTTTCTGGTGAATATGTGTGGCCTTTGGCAATTAAAAAAAGAAGAAGAAGAAGAAGAAGAAGAAGAAGAAGAAGAAGAAGAAGAAGAAGAAGAAGAAGAAGAAGAAGAAGAAGAAGAAGAAAGCAAAGAACAACAGTTGTTAAGTCAAAAGTCAATTCACTGAGGTCCTTTCCCCTGCAGCAGGAGGCAGGTCCAGCTACAGGCCTCTGGCCAGCAAGGGATACTGAGGCAGGGATACCTCTGTTCCCCCGCCTCACTTCCAGACTCCCCAGCCCAATACCCTGCCAGCTAGGTAGGTAGCTAGAATTTTTCTTTTTGTTTTTCTTTGTGCTTCTTCATTCTCTTGTTAATAACCACCTCTGCCTCCTTCCACAGACTGTCCCTTCCCCTGCAGCAGGAGGCAGGTCCAGCTACAGTCCTCTGGTGAAATCGTGCACCACGTTACCTTTTCTTTATTTCTCTCTGCTGTCTTTTATTTCGTCTCATATTATCCTCTCCTCTTCATCTTCCACTCTGCCAGAGGGCCTAGACAGGTCTAGAATCAGATATCTGAAATTCCCTAGTAATGTAAGTTTCTCTGGGATCCTCCCTTGTACTGATCCACTTGTGAAAAAGGAGATACTGCTTTTCAGACACCTCAGTAGAGTACCCCTCTTAAGACCACATTAGTAAAAACGACAGAAGAGAGACTTCAGCAAACATCAATTCCCAGCAAAAGGGAAACACACTTATTCCTAGTCGGAAAAACACTCCTGTAAGAGGTATTCAGACGTGAATACATCTTCCAACGGCTAGAGGTAGAATAAGAGCCTCAGGTCTGAATAAACAAGGACATATGTCTCCACCAAAGGAAAACAGTAACTCCCCCCCATCTCTCGTAAATATGGAGGATGTTACCAAAATGACAGACATAGAATTTTGAACATTCATGGTGACCAAATTCTGTCAATTGGAACAGAAAAGAAACAACGAATTACAGGAGAGTAGGAAGTCCTTCCATGATATGAAAGAAGAAACGGAACGGATACTCTGAGAAAGAATCAGGTGGAACTATTAGAGATAAAGTCTGTAATACAGGAAATCAAAAACTCTCTTGAAAGTATTAAGAGTCAATTAGACCATGCTGAAGATCAAATCTCTGATGTAGAAGATAAAACCTCTGACCTAGAAAAAAACCACCAAAAAGATTGAGAAAACAATAAAACAAGGATAATATACGAGAAATACTAGACTCTATTAGACGCCCAAACATCAGAAGAATAATTGGCATCTCAGAAAGTTAAGAAACTAATAACGGCATGGAAAAATCTATTCCATGAAATCCTGGAAGAAAATTTCCCAAGTCTAGAGAGGCACTCAACCATCCAGACCCAAGAAATACAAAGGAACCCAAATAGAATCAACCCCAGAAGATCTTCCCCAAGGAACATCTTAGTCAGGCTGACTAAGACCACGGATAAAGACATGATACTAAAACAGGCAAGAAAGAAACAAGAAGTGACTTAAAAAGGCCATTCCATCAGGCTAACACTGGACCTTTCAATGGAAACAATGCAAGCAAGGAAAGAATGGGAAGACATATTGAAAGTTTTAAGAGAAAAACAATTTCAACCAAGACTATTATATCCTGCAAGATGGGAAAAAAAGATTAAAATCTTCTCAGACAAACAAAACCTGAAAGAATTTGTCAACACAAGACCAGCTCTTCAAGAAACCCTGAAGAAAGTACTGTTCCAGGAAAAGTAAAG
>NW_006159713.1:3034763-3035939 GCF_000334495.1 Tupaia belangeri chinensis | reverse complement strand
ATTCCTGGACAAATATAATCTACCAAGAATGAGCCAGGAGGATATAGAAAGTCTGAATAGGCCCATAACAACCCAGGAGATTGAATCAGTAATAAATAACCTCCCAACAAAGAAAAGCCCTGGCCCTGATGGACTCACCTCTGAATTCTATAAAACTTTCAAAGAAGAGTTAACCCCCATTCTGCTCAAGTTATTTCTAAAGATCCAAAAGGGTGAATCTCTCCCTAATTCATTTTATGAAGCCTCTATCATCCTTATCCTTAAAACAGATAAGGACAGGACAAGGAAGGAAAGCTATAGACCAATATTTCTGATGAATATAGATGCAAAGATTCTCAACAAGATACTAGCAAATCGTATTCAACAACTTATAAAAAAGATCATACATCATACACCATGATCAGGTAGGCTTTATTCCAGGAATGCAAGGTTGGTTCAACATACACAAAACCATAAATGTAATACATCATATTAACAAGAATAAAGATAAAAATCATATGGTCATATCAATTTATGCATAAAAAGCATTTGATAAGATGCAACATCCCTTCATGATCAAGACTCTCAGCAAAATCAGCATAGAAGGACCATTTCTCAACACAATAAAAGCCATCTACAAAAACCCATAGCAAACATTCTGAATGGAGAAAAGCTGAAAGCTTTCCCACTAAACACAGGAACAAGACAAGGATGCTCACTTTCTCCATTCTTTTTTAATATAGTACTGGAAGTCCTCGCCAACGCAATCAGAAAAGAGGAAAAAATAAAAGGCATTCGAATAGGAAAAGAAGAGGTAAAACTCCATTTGCAGATGACATGATTGTATACATAGAGGACCCAATGGTCCCCATGGAAAAATTACTGGAAGTAATACATGATTACAGTAAAGTTGCAGGATATAAAATTAATATACAGAAATCGATAGCATTTCTATATACGAATAACAGGCAGACTGAGATAGAACTGAAAAAAGTTATTGCATTTACCATAGCCACCAAAAGTATAAGATATTTAGGAATAAATCTAACCAAAGAAGTTAAAGACCTCAATAAGGAAAACTATGAGAAGCTAAAAAAAGAAATTGAAAATAACTCAAAAAAGTGGAAGGACATCCCATGTTCCTGGATTGGAAGAATTAATATAATCAAAATGGCAATTCTACTCAAATTAATCTAC
>NW_006159713.1:3030406-3033897 GCF_000334495.1 Tupaia belangeri chinensis | reverse complement strand
AAAAATGCTCAACATCCCTCATCGTAAGGGAAATACAGATCAAAACAACAATGAGGTACCACCTAACCCCACTCAGAATGTCTAAGATTAAAAAAAAAATTATATCTGTTGGCGGGGGTGTGGTGAAAGGGGAACCTTAGACTGCTGGTGGGAATGTAAATTAGTTCAACCACTGTGGAGAACAATTTGGACAATTTGGAACAATTCCTCAAAAATCTAGAAATAGAACTACCATATGACACAGCAATCCCACTCCTCAGTATCTACCCAAAGAATTCTTCAATGGAAAAGTGCTTGCACGTCGATGTTTATTGCAGCACTATTCATGATTGCTAAGACATAGAACAAACCCAAATGCCCCTGTACAGATGAATGGATTGAAAAACTGTGGCACATATACTCTGTGGAATACTATTCAGTCATAAAAACCAACAAAACCCTGGCTTTTGACAAAAACGGGAAGAATATGGGAGATTTACTGCTGAGATTTATTGCTGAAGCAAGCCAGGCTATGAAGGAGAGACATTGTATGTCCCCACTTAGTATATACCGAGTGTCTGCACTCTATGACTGAAACTGATTGACTAAAGGTTATACAAAGACAAGAGATGGGTGTGAATGCCAGATGTGGTGTATGTAGAGGAGCGGGGCCTAGGGAAGGACATTTGGAGGAGGGATACGGAGGCAGAGCATTGACGGGATGGAGAGGTGTGGTGTTATCGGTTGAAGATACTTTGATCAACTGGACTGGGGATAAATGTTCACATATTGAAATGTTAACTTTGTAAACTAAACAATGTGATTGAATGTATATTAAATAATTTTAAAAAATAATAAATTAAGGGAACCAGCAGTTAGCGTAATGGCTATGTCGCTGGACTCCCACGTAGTCGACCACGGTTCGTGTCCCGGAGTCGGTGGCTTAAAACTCATGCCGGGCGCGTGTGCGTGTGTGCCCAAGATCCTGAGAGGAGAATGGAGGAGAAGGGATTGCGGCGTGACCATCCCCCCTGGGGGGTGATTTCTTGCTTTCTGTCTCTATGTCTCTCTCTGTCTGTCTGGCGAGCGCATGCGCCCTACAGTGAAAATCTCTCCAAAAAAATAAAAATAAAAATAAATTAATAAAAAAATGTTAAAAAGTCAATTCATTGAAACAATAAAATAAATAAATCTATTAATTTTACTTATTGTTAAAGAGCCTAGTAATAAAAAACTTAATGAGGCAGAAAATGAATGAGAAAACAAAATCGGCCAATGTAGGATTAAGAGAAAGGTTATGGCTAATAAGCACAGACAGTAAGAAGCTAATACAAGGATATTATGAAGTACATTATTGTAATAAATTCAATAACAGATAAAATCAACAAAAACCATAATTTTTTTAATTATATCTATCTCACCACAATCAAAACAAAAATTAAATTAAAAACCCTGATACCACCAAATGTTAGTAAGACTCTAGAGCAATCAGGGCTCTTATCCATTGCTCATGGGAATGTAAATTGGTATGACTACTTTGGGAAAAAATTTGGTAGTCCTATAGCTACCAAATGACCTAGCAATTCTGCTTCTAAATTTTTACTCAAGAGGTAAAAACATATGCCCATAAAAACACTTGGATGTGGTGTTCAAAACATCTTTATTCATCATAATAAAACCTCAAACAACTTAAATGTCTATCATCAGGAGAATGAATAAACAAATTGAGGTATATTTATACAATGGAATCCTATTCTTTAATAATATTCACCAATATAGATAAACTTCATATGCTATGCAAAGAAGCTAGACACTAAAAAGTATATAATACTTTATAATTTCATTTACATGAATTTCTAGAACAGGTAAAGCTAATCTGTGGTGATATAAACAGTAGTTGTTGGCGCCAGCCGGTGGAATAGTGCATAAGGTCCTGGATTCCCACATGGCTGACCACAGTTCAAGTCCTAGACCCAGTGGCTTAAAAATCATGCCAGGTATGTGTGCATGCATACCTAAAATCCTAAGAGGAAAATGGAGAAGGGATTGCATGTGGCCATCTCCCCTGGGGGATGATTTTTTACTTTCCCTCTCTCTGTTTCTGTGTCTCTCAAGTGAGTACACAGCACCCTATGGCAAAAACCTAAAACAAAACAAAACAAAAACAAAAAACAGTAGTTATCTCTGTAGTGATGGGGGATTATTCAATATAAAGAAACTTGAGGGAACCCCATTGCAAAAAAAGCCCAGAAAGTAATAAAGTTGAAACCCTGAAACATTAAAAAGAGAGAGAGAGAAATTTGAGGGAACTTCTGGGGGCAGGGGTGTGGTTTACATGAGTGTATACAATTAGATTTCTACATTTCAATATATATATATATATATATATATTTTAGTTAAAGCAACTATAAAATAACAATAAAAATATGAATGAATTTTTCTTAAACAGTGATAGTATTGCAACATTCCTTTTTCTCTTTGTATTTCCAGTTCACATATTTATGCTTAAAATATTTTATTAATCGTTCTATCATAATACAGATATACCTTGGATAAGTTGTGGGTTTGGTTACAAAACATTGTAATAAGTCAGATATCTCAGTAAAGTGAGTCACATAAAAGTTATGTGTATACACATTGTAGTCTAAGCGTGCAATATCATTAAGTCTAAAAAAACAATATTTATATCTTAATTGAAAAATAATTTATCATTAAAATAATGTTAATGATACTTTGAGCCTTTAGCAACTTGAAGTCTTTGCTGGTGGAGAGTCTTGCCTTAATGTTGATGGTGGCTGACTAATCAGGATGGTGGTTGCTGAAGACTGGGATGGTCGTGACAATTAAGAAAAACTAGAACAATGATGAAGTTTGGCTTATTCGTTGTCTCTTTCTTTCACAATAGTTTTCTTTGTAGCCTGTGATGCTATTTGATAGCATGTTACCTACAGGAGAACATCTTCCAAAATTAGTCAACTTTCTCAAATACTGCTGCTGCTTTATCAACAATATGGATGTAATATTGTAATTCTTTGTAGTCATTTCAACATTGTTAGGAGCACCTTCACAAGGAGCAGATTCCATCTCAAGAAACTACTTTCTTTGTTCATCCATAAGAAGCAACTTATCTGTTAAAGTTTTATCATGAGATAGCAGCAATTAGTCATATCATCAGGCTCCACTTAGAGTTTTAGGATTTTTTTGCCGTATTTCCTCCACATCTGTAGTTACTTCCTTTAGAGAAGTCTTGACCTCATTCATGGAGGTTGAAGTCGATTTCTTTCAAATTCTTGTTCATAATGTTATTTTCACCTCCTCCCATGAATTTTGAACATTCTATGGCACCTGAATAGTGAATCCTGTCCAGAATATTTTCAATTTACTTTGCCCAGATCCACCAAAAGAATCACTATCTCTGGGAGCTATATCCTTATGAAATGTATTTCTTAAATAATAAGAATCAAAATTACTTCCTTAGCTATGAACTGAGGAATGGATGCTGTGTTAGCAGG
>NW_006159713.1:3028529-3030375 GCF_000334495.1 Tupaia belangeri chinensis | reverse complement strand
GCAGGAATGAACACAACACTAAAAATCCTGTACATCTTCAAAAGAGCTCTCCGGTGATCAAGTGTTTTGTCAATGAACAGTAATATTTTGAAAGAAATAATTTTATTTTCTGGGCATTAACTTTCAACAGTGGAATTAAAATGTTGTGTAAACCATGCTGTGAATACATATGCTGTCATTCAGGCTTTGTTGCTCCATTTATAGAGCATAGGCAGGTAGGTTTGGCATAATTCTTAAAGGTCCAATTATTTTTGAAATGATAAATGAACATTGACTTCAACTTCAAGTCAGCAGTTTCATTAGCCCCTCACAAGAGAGTTAGACTGTCCTTTGAAGTTTTGAAGGTAGGCATTGACATCTCTCTAGTGATGAAAGTGTTAGATGGTATCTTCTTCCAATAAAAGGCTGTTCTATCTATATTGAAAATCTGTTGTTTAGGATAACCACCTTCATCAGTGATCTTATCTAGATCTGGTTAACTCACTGAAGCTTCCACATCAGCACTTGCTGATTCACCTTGCATTTTTATGTTTTAGAGACAACTTCTTTCCTTAAATCACATGAACCAACCTCCATTTGGGTCAACCTTTTCTTCTGTAGCTTCCTCACCATTCTCAGACTTCATTGAATTGAACAGATTTAAGGATTTGCTTGAATTAGGCTTATTGGACTGTTGTAGTTGTTACTGTCTTCTATTCAAGCCACTAAAACTTTCTCCACGGCAGCAATAAGGCTGTTTAACTTTGTTATTCTTTGTGTGTTCACCAGAGTAGTGTTCAGTTTTCAAGAACTTTACCTTTGCATTCGCAACCTAGCTTTCAGTTGATCTTGGCTTTCAACATGTCTTCCTCTCTAAGCCTACTCATTCAAGGTTTTGATTTGAAAAATGACAGGTGTGATTCTTCCTCATTTGAACACTTAGAGGCCATTGTAGGATTACTAATTAGCCTAATTTCAATATTGTTCTGTTTCAGGGAATAGGGAGGCCCAATGAAAGGGAGAGAGATGGGAAAATGGTGGTCAACAGATTTATTGAATAAGTTTTTTTTTTCTTTTATTTCTTTTTACATTTTTCCACAAACATTTACTTTGCATATCAAAAAATTTTTGCTTATATTCCATAGTTCTTGACAGTTAATAAATAACTTTCAAAATTTCAAAATACTGAATTTTAAAGATAATGTTCAAAATATTTCTTATAATTGTGTATAATTTTGTTTCTGACTCTATAACAACAGAGACAGTATGGTTTTAAATATTTTTGAGAAAATATTTACATGTCATCTATTCAAATTGTTGAAAAGCAAATACCCAGCACGCGAGTCACACATAAACCATTTCAATTTAGCCCTGCCTACCAAGTATTCTGTGATATACCCTAAGCTAGCAAAGATCAGTCTCTTTTTCTTCCTTCAACGTCTTTCTCAAGATAATCCTTTGGTGTGGTTGCTCTTTTGCAATCTCTACTGATTACAATGGTGGGCTGGAAAAGTCCAGGTTATTTTATGTTATAAATTCTTTCATATATCTTCTCTAATCCTCTCTGCCAGGCAGAACTATTTATGGTGCCAGGCCATCTTTCTAAGAGCTTCTGTTGGCTTACTTGAGATCCACTTTCGTTCCACAGTTTCCTGATTAATCTTCAGATATGATGTTCCAGTAAAAGCACCGTCCAATAGTGAGTATTTCCAATTTCTGATTCAATGCAACAAGCATTACTGAACTTATACAAATAACTCTTCTGCCACAAAATAAGAATACTTCCAAATATTTTCCAATTCCAGAGGGGTCAGGAAGGAAGAAAATGTCATGTTTTCATTTAAAGAAACAAACAAGAAAAATATTT
>NW_006159713.1:3022494-3027709 GCF_000334495.1 Tupaia belangeri chinensis | reverse complement strand
GTAATCTTGCTGGGTATAGTATTCTTAGTTGAAACTGTTTTTCACTTAACACTTTGAATATATTTTCCCATTCTTTCCTTGCTCTCATTGTTTCTGTTGAGAGATCAGAGGTTAGCCTAATTGGATAACATTTATAAGTAATCTGATGTTTCTCTCTTGCCAATTTTAGTATCTTGTCTTTGTCTGTAGATTTGGCCACTTTTGCTATGATGTGCCTTGGAGAAGATTTTCTTGAGTTGATTCTATTAGGGGTCCTTTGTATTTCTTGGGTCTGAATATTTGAATGCCTCCCTAGATTTGGAAAGTTTTCTTCCAAGATTTCATGGGATAGATTATCAATGCCCTTATTAGTTTCCTCACCTTCTGGGATACCAATTTTCCAGATGTTTGGGTGCTTAATGCTATCTAGTATTTCTTGTATAGTAGTCTCATTTTTGGGGTAATTTTCTCAGTTTTTTTTTTTTTTGTTGTTTTTTCTAGATGAGAGATTTTGCCTTCCACATCTCAGATTTGTCTTTTTGCATGGACTAATCTGCTTTTAATACTTTCGAGGGAGGTTTTGATTTCCTGAATGGCAGCCTTCATCTCTAATAGCTCTATTTGATTCTTTTTATGTTGTGTCCTCTTTCAGATCATGGGAGAATTTCAACACCTCCTGGAACTTGTCTCTTTTCTCCTGCATTTTCTGGAACTCATTATCTCTTAGCACTTGCATCGCATTTAGTTTTGTCACTATGAATATTCTGAATTCTCTATCAGACATTTCCACGAGTTCTACTATACTGCGTATGGATGATGAGGGATTGTTTTTTCCCTTGGGGAGAGATATTTTCTTGGTTTCTCATGTTTCTTGTGCCTCTGTAATGGTTTCTGGTCATTCTGTGACAAAAACTCTCTTCCACGTGTCTGAATATTTCGGGAGTCTAGAAGATGAAGTTTAGAGCATAGCTACCCTGAACAGGCCAGGACATACCTCAACTTTAAAATAGTTTCTTGTCTACATATTTTGGGAGTCTAGAAGATGAAGTTTAGAGCATAGCTTCCCTGAACAGGCCAGGACACACCTCAGCATTAAAATGGCTTCTTGTCTGAATATTTCAGGAGTCTACTGAATAAGTTTTCATTATGGATTTGTGGCACCCAAAAACAATTACAATAGTAACATCAAAGATTATTAATCACAGATAAACATAACAGGTAACAGGATAATGAAAATCTTGAAATATTTTGAGAATTACCAAAATGCGACACAGAAAAGAAGTGAGCACATGCTGTTAGAAAAATGGTGCTAAAATACTTACCTGATGCATGATTGCCATGCTCCTTCAATTTATATATAAAAAGAAAGCAGTATCTGTGAAGTGCAATAAAGTGACATGTAATAAAACAAGGTATACCTATACTTAATTTTTTTTTGTATGACCTACGGTTATAAACATTGAAATGTTTTCTGGAGACTTGTTGTTGTTGTTGTTGTTGTTTTTGCTATAGGGCACATGTGCTCACCAGAAAGAGACACAAAGACAGAAAGCGAGAAATCACCCCCCAGGGGAGATGGTCACACCACAATCCCTTCTCCTCCATTCTCCTCTTGCGATCTTGGGCACGTAGGCACATGCGCCTGGTGTGAGTTTAAGCCACTGGGTCTGGGACTCGAACCTCAGTCAACCACATGGGAGTCTAGCAACATAGTCATTATGCCAACTTCTGGTCCCTAGACATTGAAATGTTTTCTATATAGAATGTATTATGTTAAATATATTATAAAATTGTAGTGGGCCAACCCTTGGGTAGTGGTTAAGGCAGCTGGATCCCACATGATTGACCATGCAGTTTGTGTTCTGGGCTTGGCAGCTTCAAAATATATTGTGCATGTGTGTGTGATGCACACATTCCCAAAACCCCAAAAGGATGAAGAGATGGAGAAGAAGGGTTTGTGGTATGAACATTTCCATGGGGTGGGGGATATTTCTTCCTCTTCTCTCTTTTTCTCTGCAAGAGCACTTGCATACTCTAGGAGAAAAAAAAAAAGGAAAAAAAGAAATTTAAAAAAACCTTAGTAGTATCAAATACAAACGTAAACTTAAATTGGAAATGGATCTTTTAGCAAAATGTATAGAATTTCTTTTTTATAAGTTTTTTATGACTAAAGGACACATGGGCTTGTGAGGTGGATTAGAGAAGGTGAAAGCACCCCTAGTGGGTTTTGGTCATGCCACAATCCCTTCTCCTCCATTTTTAAAATTCTGTCAGGATTTTTGGGACATATGCACACATGCCCAGTATTCTTTTCAAGCATCTAGGGATAGGATTCAAAGTGTGGTCAACCATATGACAGACAGCTGTCAGGATTTGGAGAATGCAAGTCCAGTGTGTTTTTAAGCCTTCAGGGACAGTATTCAGTCTGTGGTCGGACACAGCTCCCTTAACTGCTAGGCTATAAAGCTGATCCCAGGATTTCTTTCTAATTAATTTATGTTCATGAGTATTACTTATCATTAAAAGAACTCATAATTCACCATCAGGACTATTTCTATTTTTATTTTAGTAAGTGTAAGCCTTGAAAAAATTATTGACATATGTAAGTAATGGGAATAAAATGACTTTTCCCCCCTATAGGGCACATGCACTTGCAGGAAAGAGGCAGAGAGAGAGGGAAAGTGAGAAAGCACTCCCTAGGGTGGTTATATTGCAACCCCTTCTCTTCCATTGTCCTCTTGGCATTTCAGACACAGACACACACTTGAATTTGGGACTCAAACACAGAGGCTGCCATGTAGGATCCAACACCATGCCACCCACTGGCCAATGAAAGGACTTTTAATGGACAGAGACAGTGAAAAGGAAAGTGAGAAATCACCCCCCCAGGGGGGATGGCCCCGCTGCAATCCCTTCTCCTTCATTCTCCTCTTGGGATCTTGGGCATGCACACACACATGCTGGGTGCCACCACCAGGTCTGGGACTCAAACTCATATGGCAGTTGGCCATGTAAGAGTCCAGTGATGTAGCCACTGTGTCATCTGGTGGCCCCTCTGCATTTCTATTATAATTACTATGGAATTATAATAAAGTTTTATCTGATGTGACAAGTACCTCCATATTATAGGCATGCGATTTGTCTTTTTCTTTAAAGCTTCTTGGCTATTTCTAGCTCTTTTGCATATCTATATACATTTTATAGTCTGCTTTTTAGAATATGCCTGTTAGTTCTATACTCACACAAACCACATTACAGAGGGAGTTTTATTGTAATTGCCTGAAATTTATAGAACTATGGGGAGGAAATTTACATGTTTATCACATGGAATTAGTTTATACATTTAATTAGGACTTCCTATTCTTTCCTCTTAGGACATACTGAATGTATTTTAATATTTTATAACGTCCTCAATAAACTTTTTATAAATCTATTTTATATTTAGTCTCAATATCTTTTTTTAAACATTTAATTTTTCAAAGATTGATTATTACTATATAGAAGGGCAATTTATGGATGGCAATCTTGCTAACTCTCTTATTAATTCCAATAATTTATCTGTCAATGCCCTTAAATTGTGTTAATACTCACTTTCCTTCTCACATTCTTTGATTTCCTGACTTTCTATGCTTGCTCAGACCTCCACTACAGTGGTGACTAGAAACAGAGACCACAGGCACTTTAGGAGATCCAAAACTTCACTATAACTTAACAGTCAGAGTAAAAGATTATGAGGATCAGGTGATAGATGGAGTTTTAGCTCAGGCCCTTTTTCTAGTGGGACCAGTGGATTCCCAAACATATCCTCTGGTTACTTCTCCAATTCCAGAATGTATAACTGAAATAGACATAATCAGCAAATGGAAGAATCCCTACACTAATTTCTTGATATGTGGAGTGAGGGCTTTAATGGTGAGAAAAAGTAAATAGAAGCCACTGGAACTGATTCTATCTAGGAAAATCACAAACAAAAAAGCAAGACTGCACTCCTAGATGAATTGCAGAGATTAGTGTCACCATTAAGGACTTGAAAGATGCAGGGGCAGTGATTCCCATCATTATCCCATTCAATTCATCTGTCTGACCTCTAGAGAAGATAGATGGGTCTTTGGACCAGCAGATGGCATGGTGGTTAAGGAGCTAGATCCTACATAGCAAACTGTGCAGATTGAGTCCTGGACCCAGAGGCTTGAAAATCATGTTGGGCACATGTACATGCATGCCCAAAACTCTGAGAGAATGAAGGAGAGATTTCAGCATGACCATCCCCCTCGGGGTGATTCTTCACTTTCTCTTTCTCTCTGGTGAGTGCATGTACCCTATAACAAAACAAACAAAACAAAACAAAACAAAACACAAAATAAGATAGATGGATCTTCTATAGTTGATTTTTGTAAGACTAATTGGGTGGTTAAATTTACTTGAGCAAATTAACACATCCTCTGATACCTGACTGATATGCTGCTGTTCCTCCAGGTAATTTTTTTTTTCCACACCTGTTAATAAAGACTGCCAGAACCAATGTGCTTTCCATCTGGCAAGGCAGGTAATAAACCTTCACTGGCCTACCTCAGGGATACATTGACTCCACCACGTGTCCTAATTTGGTTCTCAAGGATCTTGATCACTTTTTCCTTCCACAAGACATCACACTGGTCCATTACATTGATGACATAATACTGATTGGACCTAGTGAGTAAGAGGTAGAAACTACTCTAGACTTATTTGTAAAATATTTGTGTATCAATAGGTTGAAATAAACCCAAGGAAAAAATTCAGGAGATTTCTACCTAGTAAAATTTCCGAAGTCCAGTAGGAGCATGTTAAGATATCTTCTGAGGTAGACAAGTTGTTATATCTGGCTCTTCCTACAACAAAAAGATACACGAATGTCTAGTGGATTTCTCTGGGTTTGGAGGCAGCATATTGCTCATTTGGATACGTTATTCCTACCCATTTACTGAGTGACCCAAAAAGTTGCCAGTTTCAAGTGGGTCCAGAACAAGAGAAGGCTTTTGCAACAGGTCCAGGCGGCCATGCAAGCTGCCATTACACTTAGGTCACATGATCCAGCAGACCTAGTGGTGGTTGAAGTGGTAGGTAGAAGATAGGGATAATAGGGGTAGATTTGTGATAGTGTGAAGCCTTTGTCAGACCTCTATAGGTTAATCACAACATGAATTCTTTTTTTTTTTTTTTTTTGGGGGGGGGGTTTTTTTCTTTTTGTTTTTTTTTT
>NW_006159713.1:2995443-3022215 GCF_000334495.1 Tupaia belangeri chinensis | reverse complement strand
TTTCAGACTTTTTTAGTTTAATCACAAAATGAATTTTTTTTTTTTTTTTTTTTTTGGAGAGGTGGTTTTTTTCTGTTTGTTTGTTTGTTTGTTTGTTTGTTTTTTTGTGATAGGGTGCGTGCGCTCGCCGGACAGACAGAGAGAGACTGAGAGATAGAAAGCAAGAAATCACCCGCTAGAGGGGATGGCCACGCTGCAATCCATTCTCCTCCCAGGATCTTGGGCATGCATACACACGCGCCCGGTGAGTTTAAGCCACTGGGTCCGGGACTCGAACCACAGTCTACTACGTGGGAGTCCAGCGACATAGCCATTACGCTAACTGCTGGTCCCAACCACAACATGAATTCTTAAGATTCTGAAGCAAGGTCCTGCCATCCTCTGCTCAGAAAATTCACTGGTTATACCATGTTACCCACCATTCTACAGTAGCTGGCTTGATGCAATAGTGGAATAGTTTTTGGAATATTCAGTTACATTACCAGGTAGGTGGTGATACCCTATAAGGTTGGAGCAAGGCTCTCCAGCCTTTGAATCAGCTGGGGGCTGAATCAGCATCCAATATATGGTGTTGTTTCTCCCATAATCAGAATTCACAGGACAGGAAACAAGGGGTAGGAATAAGAGTGTCACATTCATTGCCACTCACAGATTCACTAGCAAACTTTCTGCTTCTCATCCCTGTGGCCTTGTGATTTGTTGGCCCAGAGGTTTTAGTATCAAAGCTAAAAATGCCTTCACCAGGAGACACAATGATTCTATCAAACTAGAAGTTAGTGTCACCTTGCCACATCAGAGTCTGCAAGTCTCTGAGTGAACAAACAAGAAAATTAGTTTAAAGGCTGAGATGGTAGATACTGATTATCAAAGGGAAATTGAATTCCCTCTCTTCCCATTCGTATGTTGAAACCTTACCTTTGGGACCAGCAGATGGCGTAGTGGTTATTTTGCTGGACTGACAGGTAGTGGACTGTGATTTGAGTCCCAGATCTAGGGCTTAAAACTCATGCTGGGGCAGGCAAGTAGTGTGGTGGTTGGGGCACTGGACTCCCACATGGCCGGTTGAGTTCGAGTCCCAGACCTGGTGGCTTGCTTTTGGTCTTTCCCTTTCTCTCTCTCTGTCTCTCTCTGGTGAGCTCATGTGCCCTATAGCAAATTAAAGAATAATGATGATAATAAGTCACTTTAAATAATTATTAAAAAACAAACAAAAACTCACACTAGGCATGTGTGTGTGTGTGTGTGTGTGTGTGTGTGTGTCTCCAAAATCCCAAGAGGAGAATGGAAGAGAAAAGGGATTGCCATCTTCCCTAAGGGGGTGATTTCTCGCTTTCTTTCTCTCTGGTGAGCACATGTGACCTATAGCGAAAATCTCTCTTTAAAAAAAAAGGAGATCCTAACCTTCAATATGACTGTATTTGGATATTGTGCTTATAGAAAGGTAAAGTTAAGTGATATCATACGGTGGGACCCTAATTTGATAGGATATGTTTTTTTAAGATGAGGAAGAGGCACCAGGACACATGTGCTCTGTCTCCCTCCACATGTGCACAGAGAGAAGGTCATATGAAGACACAATGAGAAGGGAGCTGTCTATAAGGCAGAAGAGAAGCCTCATTTGGAACCAACTTTGATGGCACCATGACCTCAGACATCCAACTTCTGGAATTGTAAAAAATAAATTTATTTGTTTAAGCCACCACATCTGTTGTAGTCTGTTATGGCAGCCCAAGCAGCCTAATGCAGCTAGCAAGCTATACATATCCAGGTCAAGGCTCCATGAGGCCAGATAAAGAATTACTTTTGGGGAAAGAAAAACTACTGAGGAACAAACAACTGTAAAGGAAGTTGTGATTTGAGTAACTCCCAGAGTTCATGCAAGGTTGGGACAGATTTGATTTCTAAACAGTCAACGTAGAGAGACCTTGCTAAATACTCTGCACATTCAAAAGAGACTCCAAAAGGGTCATACATTAGACACAAGGCTAATCTAATCCTAAAGTAAAGAATACCATAGCCTCTTTATTATACGACTTTAAAATTAGCCTCAAAAGAACCAAGACGAGGGAACCAGCAGTTAGCATAATGGCTATGTCGCTGGACTCCCACGTAGTCGACCACGGTTCGTGTCCCAGACCCAGTGGCTTAAAACTCACACCGGGCGCGTGTGCGTGCGTGCCCAAGATCCCGAAAGGAGAATGGAGGAGAAGGGATTGCGGCATGACCATCCCCCCTGGGGGGTGATTTCTCGCTTTCTGTTTCTATGTCTCTCTCTGTCTGTCTGGCGAGCGCATGCGCCCTATAGTGAAAATCTCTCCAAAAAAAAAATAATAATACTAATAAAATAAATAAATAATAAAAAAATAGAAAAATGGCCATATTAACAGGGTAAGGAATGTTACTAGAATTAAAGAAGAATCTTTTATAATAATAAAAGGTCAATTCATCAATTTATATAAAAGTTATAAGTGATTATGAACGTGCTGGAAGAGCATCAGACAAACTGAGCTGATAAAACCACAATTGCCATTGGGAATTTCAACGTTCCTCTTTCAATATCAATGAGTGGACAAAAAGGTGATAAGGATATGGGGACTTAAACAGCAGTGTTGACTAAAAGATTTAACTCATATTTTCTAGAACATTACACTTAATTGCAGAATTCACATTCTTTTCCATTGTACATAGGACATTCATCAAACCATATCTAGACTGTACCGTAAAAGGAGTCTCAAGATAGTTAAAAGAATTTTTTTAAAAAATTGTCAAAGGAGATTCCCCACACATATATACCACCACCTAGAACCCAGGCCATGACAGAGAAGTTTCCTCATGGTCTTTCTTTGCTAGAAGTTTGATTTTTCCAGTTCATTCTTCAACTAAGAGGATAACCTTTCCAATGAATTTTTTCTTCCCTTGAGATCACAGTTTCAAATCCCAACCTTATGTGAAAACCTTGTCTGTTTCACCCATAGCCACACAATACGAAGCCTCTTTGTTACTGGGATTGACAAATGTCTGCAGGATAGCTACCTTTTATGCCATCACACAGTTCTGGTTTTCTGCTCTCTTTTCATTTTCAACCATTGAGGATTTCCCTTAGTTTTTTTTGCATACTCATCTAGGCATTTCAAAATATGTTTCTAACATTTTGTTCAGCATTCTAGGGGTTTTTGTGGTCAGAGGGTTCTCAGAGGATCTAGTTTACATGTTTTTGGAACTTAAAGCCTGTCATCTAATTCTTTAGCTATTTTATGAGTTCAGATTACATTAGCTTGATCAAAAGTACCCTCATTTAGAGACGGACAGCCTTGGGTTTGAATTTCAGTATGTAATGCTGAGCTATGTGTGCCCAAATTCCCCGGAGGAGGGAGAGATGGAGGAGAAGGGAATGTGGCATGACCATTCCCCCATAGGAGGTGCTTTCTCCTGTCTCTCTTTCCTGTCTCTCTCTCTCTGGCAAGTGCACATGCCCTCTAGCAAAAAGACTAAAAAATTAAATAAAGGGACCAGCAGATGGCATAATGATTATGTTGCTGGACTCCCACGTAGTTGACTACAATTCAAGTCTTGGATCCAGCAGCTTGAAACTCATGCCAGGCATGTACACACGCATGCCCAAAGTTCCTACAGGAGAATGGAGGGGACTGCAGTGTGGCCCTCCTTCCTTGGGGGGTGGGTATCTCTTGCTTTCTGTTTCTCCAGAGAGCACACATGCCCTATGGCATAAGTCTCTAAAAAAAAACAAAAATAAATAAAAATTTTGAGGTTAAGAATGTTTACAAAAACACAACAGGATTTTAAAATTAGTGATAGGAAATTTCTACTTGATGATATGACATTTTATTTAAAATCTGAATGAAGATGAAAATGTTCTAAAATTAGATTGTGGTGATGATTGTGTAATTCTGTGAATATACTAAAAACACAGCACACTTTAAGTGGGTGAACTGTATATATTTAAAGTGTATCACAATGAAGCTTTCTATTTTTATTTTATTTTATTTTTTTAGATTTTTGCTATAGGCACATGGACTTGCTGGAGAGGTAGACAGAGTCGGAGAGAGACAAAGTGAGAAATAACCTCTCTAGTCCCTTCTTCTCCATTCTCCTCTCAGGATTTTGAGCATTCAGGCAAACTTGCCCGGCATGAGTTTCAAGCTGCTGGGCCCAGAACTTGAGCCACAGTCAGCCATCTGGACGTCCAGTGCCCCAACCACCATACTATCTGAATGAAGCTGTTCTTAAAAAAATGTCTGAGGGATTAGCAGCTGGTGTGGTGGATAAGGTATTGGACACTCCCATGTGGCTGACCACAGCTCAAGCCCTGGACCTGGTGACTGGTGACTTCCTTTCTCACTTTCTGTTTCTTTTACTCTCTCTGGTCAAATTTAAATAAATAAATTAATTAATTAATTTAATTAAATAATTTTTTTTTTAAGTCTGAATGCAGAAAGCCAGATGAAAATTGAGAAGAAAGAACATTTTGGCCCAGGGAACAGAAAAGACTCGAGGCTGAAATGGGCTGTAGTCACTGTGAGGAAAAGAAAGATTTGGTGGTGGGAGTTTGGAGGAAATTGGAGAACTGAGATCGACTACCAGTAAGAGCCAGGCCATGCAGGACTTATTAGGCCACACTGCATATTTTGGATTTTATTTTAATTGCAATAGATAGCTTTTGAAAAACAAACAAACAAAAATAGAGACGTGATATCTGGTTTTTGCTTTGAAACAATCACTATGCTATCTGTAAGGCAAAATAATTAACAGGAGGGAAAAAGTACAAACAGGGAGAACTATTCCAAATAGCTAGAATGAAGGTTCTAGAAATTCCAGCTTTGACTTAGTACTCAATTCCCTCAACTCTAATTTATTGATTATATACTTTTTCTTTTTTAAAATAATTTAATTTTATTAATTATTATTATTGTTTATTAATTTGACCAGAGACAGAGAGAGGGAAAGTGAGAAAGCAAGCCACCAGGTTCAAGACTTGAACCACTGCTGACCATGTGGAAGTCCAGCATCTTAATCACCATGCCACCTGTCGACCCTAATTACATACTTATGCTAAGAACAGTGATGTGACTGAAAAGGCCATTATAGCCAAGACATTACTAAGAAGTAGAGAATTCATGCAAAGGAAAGGTATTATTGTAATAGTATCTTGCAGTTTGTCTTCCCATTGATTAACAGTATCCTGGATTATTTATTCAAGCATTTTTTTTCCTTCTTTCATTCCTTCTTTCTCTCTCTCTCTAATTTGCCAGAGGTTGCATGCATTCACCAGAGAGAGAGAGAGATAGAGAGGGAAAGTGAGAAAGCACCCCCTATAGGAATAGTCATGCCACAATCCTTTCTCCTTCATTTCTCTCTCCTTTGGGGATTTTGGGCACACACATGTGGCTGGTGTGTTTTTCAAGCTGCTACGTCTAGGACTTGAACTGTCCAGTTAGCCATTAGCCATGTGGGATCCAGTCATAGTGGACAGCCTGAATCACCATACCACTAGCTGGCCCAATTTTAGCATTTTCAGCTGACATTTTCTGGGCCACCAGCTGGAGGGTCAGGAGTGTTAATCATTGCTAGACCACAGTTTACTAACTTTTTTCCCATCTCGATCACTGTTCCAAACAATCCTGAACCATACATGTTTCTCTTCTATGTAAGAACTAAGTCAAAATTTCCTATCTAGAACCCACAAGAAGGAAAATGTAAGGCGATGCTAAATATATAAATTCTATAAATCAGACAGCTGTGTTGCTTTATAAAAGTGATTAAAAGCATGTCCTCTGAACTCAGACAAAATTTGGCTTAATTCTAATTGCTGCCATCTAGTGAATGGCTTAGGGATAGTTCTAAATTTTGTAAAATAAAACAAGGAACAAAAAATACAAAAGCCTCATTTAGTGTTCAAATGAGTTGATGCCTATAAATCACTTAGCACACAATTTCTGATACAAAGGAAGCACTCAAAGTTGGTAGCTTATTATTGTTTATTGTAATAATAATTTTGCCATTTTTTCACAATGGGAAAAATAAGCATTTTTTTAAAAAGATGTAATTTGCCTACCTTTATAAGTCATGGACCTGTTAACCACTACATAAACTAAAAATTATCATATGGTATATTCCATATACCATATTCCATTCCAACCTAGTAATGTCAATTTTTTCACATAACAAAATTAGTTTATAATGAATTTTAATCATTTAAAAATCTTGAGTGGATATTTCATTTTGGAATTGAGAAAGCATAAATAAGACTTTTAACAAACTATTCCTAATTACAAAATATGTCATATTAAATTGGATCTTTTAATATTCTCAAATGAAAATCAAATTCATGTTTGATATTAGAAGAATGATTACATATAGGATGCTGTGATTTTCTAGAGATTATTAGGTATACTTTTTATACTTTTTAAAATTTATACAAAATGAATTTTTTAGAGAGACATTTTTGCTATAGGGCACATGCACTTGCCAGAGAGAAAGAGAGACAGAAAGTGAGAAATCACCCTCCAGGGTGGATGGCCATGCCACAATCCCTTCTCTTCCATTCTCCTCTCAGAATTTTAAGCACATGAGCATGTGCACCCAGGGTGAGTTTCAAACCACCAGGTCTAGGACTCAGACCATGGTCAGCAACATATCATTATGCTATCTGCGGTGCCAGCACAGAATGAATTTTAATGACAGTGGGAATTTTTATACTGTCAGTGAAAAAGTAAAATATAAAATAGCATATACATTGTTATACACTGTTCTTGTGAAACTGTAAGAATACTTAGACAACTGGGGGGCCAATAGGTAGTATGGTGGTTAAGGCACTGGACTCTCACATGGCTGACTACAGTTCATGTCCAGAACCTGGTGGCTTGCTTTCTCACTTTCTCTCTCTCTGCTGAACACATGTGTTCTACAGCAAATTAAAAAATAGTAATAAAAGATAATAAAATTAAATACAATAATTCTTTAAAAAGAAAAAAGAATACTTAGACAAAAGGGTAAAGTAAAATATGTCCAAAAATTAACAATAATTGATTTGGGAGGTGGAAGTAAACATGATTTCTTCATGTTTATTCTTATTTTTATTTTAAAATATTTTCCAATGTGCATAACTATGATAAGAAAATGATAAAGTTAACCTGTTTTAAAAATAGCAAGCTGTGTATCAAAATACAAATACAAATTGGAGACAATCTGTTAGAATATGCTGGTTCTTACAAAGTACTTGAGAAGTTTGTTGGGGAGAAAAATTTCCTAGAAACCAGAATTACATTAAATGGCCTAAAGAAAGGCAAAAGCATTTTAGGTTATTACTCTATTAACCAAGTTTGTGATACATATATTGGAAATATATCAAAAACTTTGTGAGGACCTTTTCCTCTACTAAGCCATAACAAAGCACTTATTCAAAACTGATACAAAAGTTGACAACGATAACCACGAAAAAATTGGAAAGTTCATTCAAGTGAACAAAGAAGGAGAAAAACATTGTAAACATGTCTGCTTTCTTAGGAAATGATTTATGATTAGCATCTTTTTCTCTTCTTTAGAGACTGTTATATAAAATACAAATATCCAAAAACTTTTGTAGTAGAGAGTTTATCCGTTCCCATATAGTCACTGCCCCTCTATTTAGGTATCAGTTAATTGCCTTCAATTAACTACCTTACATTTCTAGGAGTCTAAAGGGGAGAGAGTTCCCGAACTCTCTCCCAAGTCTGTAAATGGGATAGTTTACCGCTGTGTCCCATGTGGAGAGCAAACCATGTATCTTCTAAAAAGGCAGAGATCCCTTTATCCATTATTGGTATCATCACTATTACCCTCAGTCTTCCTAAGCTCTAAAAGCAGTAACAGAGAAGGATTAAACGTATAATACCAGCAATTTGGTCTACAAGCATTTAGAATGTCATTATCCTTCAATAGAACTGTTTTGAGTGAAATGTTGACAGTTTACAGGCTTTAAGATCTCATATGCCTCATGCTAAACAGTAACTTTTTTCTCTAAATTGTTATATAAAATGCACAGTACATTTAAAACGATTTAATTTCTTACTTTAAACTTTAAGAAGAGAAATGTCTTTCTAAAAAAAAATCTTTGTTAGGAGGCCATATAAGTGGACATCTGGTTTGTCTGTGGTAACATCGATGATCATAATTTGTATTATCATGTATAACTCAACCAGCCAAAAGTCAACTTCTTTAAGAATAATAACTTCTGGTACTTCAGGTAAATATGCATTTTTCATTAGAGTAAAATCATGTCTAACATTTCACAGAGCTTAAATGCAAACAAAAATGATTAATAATATTCATATATATGCAAACTATACTCAAACCACAATATTAAAAAGGTATATTACATTTTAGACAAAATGGCAAAACTGGAATTTTTAGTTGGCAAGAATTTTATGTAGCAAGTTTGTTTATTCAGTAACATAATCATAAAATAGAATATCACATTCCAAAAGAGCACAATTAAAGAGCACAAAATATCATTTTAAAGCAGAGAAGCAATGGGATCATTTTCAAGAGTCTCAAAGAAAGACTTTACAATGCTAACCTTTCACAATTAACAGGACTAATATGTGCTTTTTTTGTATGTATGTGATTAAAACAATCATGGTACCTGAGTGATGCATACATTCATTGCATATCACAGACATCATTTTTAAAAAGTATTATTCTAATTACTTAAACAGTTGTTTCAGCTTATTTAACACCTTGTCTAAATAGCTTTAAAGCATATAAAAAGCAAACCATTGCAAATTTCTAAGGATGAAATTTTCTGGTATTCAATTATCTAAATATATATTTACCCATTAAGTTAGAATACTAATTGCTTAATATGTAAAACTAGTTTGAAATCATGATTCTTGATTAAATATAAAGTTGAACATCTCTCATGAAAATTCTTGACTTCAGAAAAGACTTTAAAAAACTAGCTTTGGGTGTGAATCACCATTACATTCAGAAACATGGCAAAAACAAAGAGTTTTGTTTCAGAGACTAAGTTCATAATATGAACCAACTATTTTTGTATATTATATTAATAAGTTGGGTGTGTTTTTTTTGTTCAAAATCTCAAATACAGCTGATAGTAACAATATCCATACATGAGACCTAGTAAAATGGCACTTCAGGGAAATTATTACTTAACCAAAAGTAAAAATATTCTTGTTGGTTTTCTGCCTGGGACTTAAATTGTGGTCTTGCATTAATAAAACAGGCTTTTGGAATTTGGATTTTCTAGTTTTTGGTGATACTTTGGAGACTTTTGTGTTTCTCCATGTAGATATTTCAGACAAATTAAAAAATTGAGAAGACTTTTAACAAAATAAAACTCCCATTTAGATGATAAAATATATTAATTCCAATATTATATAAATAGGTCAAACATAATTCATTTATTGGGTAAGTGCTACATTCTGAATCATCTAACTCAAATTAAATTCCACTCTGTGACAAACAATTCATTTTCTCATTAGGTAATCAATGTTACCTTCAATAAGGCAATTCTCGTTTAGCCTTTGGCCATAGCAGTTGTCTTTAAAACAAAGTTCTAAACCCGTAGACTATATAGAGAAATATATAATTCCCTTAGCAGATAGTTAAGGAAATCTCTAATAGAGATACATGGTAAAAAGAGTATGGGGTCTGAAGAAGTCTTATCTAATTAACAGGGGGTTTCCTTTCCCTATTCATATTCAGGGCTTCCTTTCCATATTCCAAGAAACTCAATATTAAATGGATAAATGAATCTGTGAGGTTAAAGTTGTAAGATTATGCAATGATTTTCAGATTCTTCATTCTTATTTCTAAAATAGAAAGGGACTGGAGATAACAGAATATTACTGTTTTCTAAAAGAAAGTAGATTAAAAAGTGCTTATACTTTTTCAGATCTTTACAATGTTGATTAATGCTCATCGGCAAATAATAAGAACATTGAATTCATTTGGATAGGGAAATAATGGAAAATCCATAGAAATATATTTATAATTGGTAAACCAATCAACAAAGCACAATATGCATCAAAGGAAAGAGAATATTACTTACATTCAAGTTAATAAAAAAAGCATTTTGAGTAAGAAAATTCATTTTTATAAAAAAGATTTCTATTTATAAACATCATTAATCAACAAACATATCTAAAATGCTATTAATAAATCCCTTTACAATTACAAGTGAAAGCCGCTGTGTTTTCCTCACTGGGAATACTGCTTTCAGTCATCTTTTTTGTCTGAGGTACTCTCTTCATGATTTTCAGGGCTGACTTTATTACTTGCAATGGAGGGAACTGTCTGGACTTCTTTTGGTAATGAAAACACATGGCATGTCTGGAGGTCTAAGTATGTTGTAAATATCTTAGCATATTCTGGATGCTTTAGGGCAAAACTTTTAAATTCCTCTGGAAGAGGAGAAAATAAAATCCAATGAATTAGGGTGAATTTTCTTTTGGCATGATGCAGATTAACACAGGACCTTAATAATAAAGTACAATTATCGCAAAATATTATTACTCAACTCATAAATGTTGCTGGTGGGCATATAAATTGCACAACCACTTTAGAAGATATTTCTTTCATTACCTAATAAAGCTGAAGACATACATAGTCTATAACCCAGTAATTTTATTTTAAAGTATATAATCCAGAGAAACTTTTCCATAATATGTTTTGAGAAAC
This sequence comes from Tupaia belangeri chinensis, assembly GCF_000334495.1. NCBI lineage: Eukaryota > Metazoa > Chordata > Mammalia > Scandentia > Tupaiidae > Tupaia > Tupaia belangeri. Next base: position 3,011,517 of record NW_006159713.1, on the reverse strand, counting down.
ATGTATAAGACTGTTCATGGCAACATTATTTGTGACAGGTTAAAAAAAAATTGGAACAATTCAAATGACTACTAACAGTAGAAATGGATAAATAAATTATAGCATATTGGGGCTAGTAGGTGGCATAGTGGTTAAAGCACTGGTCTCCCACATGGCCAACCACAGTGCTAGTTCTGGACCTGGTGCCTTGTTCTCACTTTCCCTCTCTGCTTCTCTTTCTGGTGAGCATATACATGCCCTATAGAAAATTTTAAAATAATAATTAATAAAATTAAATAAATCACTCTTAAAAAATAAACTATAGCATATTGATAGAACATAATGCTATACAGCAGTGAAAATGAATGAACAGTCATACAGTAATGATGTGGATGAATCTTAAAGTCATGACGTTGAATGAATAAAGTCAATACTAAAGAACACATTGTATGAGTCCATTAATAAAAATGCAAAAACTTAGGCAAATGTTAAATATAATATTTAAAGATGCATGCTTTGCGATGAAATGCTAAACTAAAGTGAATCAAATCAGAGATTTCTTTTTAAGTCTGGATAGAGAAGAGAGGAGGAGTTGCGGTTGTGGTTAGAAGTGGCCCATAGGGGTTTCTGAGGCTTTGGAAAAGCTTTATTTCTTGACTTGAATGGTAGTTACACAGATGTTCACTTTATAAAACTTCATTGTGCTCTATACTTATGTTTTATTTGGTTTTCTGTAGTTTTGTTATTTTAGCAATGAACAATGTTTTAAAATTTCTATTACTTAAGACTTCCTATTGCTGGCTTTTAAAAAAGGTTAAACATCAAAAACCAAAGCAGATTTCCCTGAAGATTTATTTAGTTTGGCAGGCAAAAATATACTTACTTACAATTAATTTTTAGTGTTAGCTTTCATTGAAACAGTTATTCTAAAAAGTTTATCAAAATTTGGCAGTTTGGGTAACGGTCTTATTTTTTAAAGGAAAATGGTTAGAGAAGGATTAGTACATGTGGGTTTATGTCTCATAAATTTTATCTCAGTATATATACTTTCCCATTTTATCCTTTTCATTGAAAAAAAATGAACTCAACAGGTTAAGTGTACTAGGTACTTAATTACCTAAAATAGAATACAGGACAAAATGACAATATTTTAAAATAAACAGTAAGGAAAGTATGTGACCTACTTTCTCCATCCCATGACAGTTAACAGGCTAAAACTTTATGAACATTCATAAAAGAAAAAGTAATTAAAGAAGAAACCTGCTCTAGCCTGAGAGGAAAGACTGAGGAAGATAAACCAGCTTGACTCTATGACCACATCAAAGCTAAGGGAGGCGATCAGTCACCTAGACCTCTCCAATGAGGTGTGTTTTCCAATGACTGCACTGTGAAATAGAGAAACTGACTTACCATCCTTCAACCCTATGCAACTTGTTTTGATGTGTGGACTTACTCCCTCAGGAGACAGGACTGCAATTGACAGATGGACCCTGCCATTCTGCCACAGAGTCTTCCTCCAAGACAGTCCTTGCCTCACAGGAGTTACAATCAAGATGGCATGAGACAATGAATGTGAAAGTTTACATAAGCTGCTAATAGTAAATATCAATAAATGCATGAGCTACTATCGTCATAGTAAGTACTTCAGCTCATATTCTTCTACTGCAGTACAAACTCAGCTTAGTGAATTACTCAGTTTTGCCTGGCCACACCGGAATTAAGGTATAGACTCAACGGTGTAGGTCCTAAAGTCAAACTGTCCTGGTTTTAAATACTGGCTCTGATGCTCGTTAGCTGAATGATTTTAGATAAGCTAACTAAATTCTTTGTATGTTAGGAAAATGAGAATAATCAAGAACACTGACTAATTAGGTTTGGTGTAAAGATGAAATGAATTTAAATTTATCTAAAATGTTTAGGAGAGTTCCTATCATATAAATCTTTACTATCGAATAGTTAGCTACTACTATTATTCTTTTATCAGTACTACAAATTATTACCATTATCATCATCATCATTACTATGATTTCAATTATTGATAAAATTATTATAGTTAAAAGAAACAGCACTCTTATGCCTATAGATTCAGACTGGATACCCTCTTTGTAAAATGAATCAGAAGGCCCAAATTGTTTACTCACCGTAAGAAATAGAGTCCCCTTGGGCTATTTCCTTAAAAAGGCTAGAAACATCAAGATCAGGCACTCCAAGGGAAGCCTGTAGAATGGTGGAAAACTCTTCCTCTGTTATGTAGCCATCCTCATCAACATCAAAGAGCTGAAGGAAAAAGAAAACAAAATTTAAGAATTTAACTTACTGAGAACAACAATGGTATGACATTCTCTTAGAAAATAAACTCTTTAGGGACCAGCAGTTGGTGTAGTGGCTATGTCGCTGGACTCCCATGTGGTCGACTGCGGTGGCTTAAAATCACACTGGGCACGTGTGCATGCGTGCCCAAGATCCCAAGAGGAGAATGGAGGAGAAGGGATTTCAGTGTGGCCATCCCCACTGGGGTGTGATTTCTCACTTTCTGTCTCTCTGTCTCTCTCTGGTGAATGCACGTGCCCTATAGCAAAAACCTCTCAAAAAAAAAAAAATAAAAAATAAACTCTTTAATACTTCAAATGCTTTTTGTGCCTGGGGATAGGGATATGTATGTGAAGAATATATAATATCCATTCCCTTTCAACATTTAGTTTAGTGGTGAAAAGAGAGAAACAGGCTGACACAGTAGCACAGTAGTAACACATGCTCAAACAATGCTCAATCTATATGGGGACTATGGCATAAAGAGAAGGATATAAACAGGGTGGTAGCTAAGTACAAAAAGAGATTGTCTTTAGGAAGGGAGAAACCAAATATGTTTATAGGTGAGGGAAAAAGAGAAGGACAGGTTGGAAGTCTATCATTAAACAGACAATTGATAGATTATTAATATCTCATACTCAAATTCCTCTCCTGGATGTTAAGAATTTTTAATGATATAAGCATTTAATCTTTATAGGAACTGATCAAAAGTGTTCAAATCACTTAATATGTATTAACTTACTTAACCCCTATTTAACCATCACAGTCATCTTATGTTTGGTAGGTACCATTGTCAACTCTACAGTATGGATGAGAAAAATGAGGCACAGGAAGTTAGGTAACTTTTCCCAAGATCACATAATTTCTAAGTGGTAGAAATGACATCTAGATCCAGGCAGATAATATTTAGAATTCCTACCGTTGAGGTCTCTATTTATGATTAAATATGAGATAAAAAAAAAAAACAGAAAACAGGCATTAAATATGGTGAGATAATCATGAAAAGAATAACAAATGAATATTTAATAGTGTTTTAATTTTCCATGAAAGTGGGAGGGAAAAAATATCACTTGAAGTTGGGATTTGTCACCCCCAGCTGAGAAAACATTTGCTTTCAGTCCATTTCCGACCATTCAGTCCCTAACTGGGAGACAAGATAGTTGAAAAGTGGAAAGCTAGCATCTGTTTTCACTATTTGTAGACTTTGGGCTTCTTATGAGCCTTAGACTTCAAACAATTAACTATAGGATTCAGTCATACCTCTCTCCTCACAAACTCTAGGTTTTCTTTGAAGTTCTTCCAGTTCTACACAATTCTTACCAATGCCTCTTAACAGTCTAAATTCTTCCACATTTGAGATTTTCTGGCTTTCATTTCAGTACAAATTCCCATCATGCTGTCCATACTGGAGCCTTTGGCTTCCTCTACCTCAGTATTCTGCCACGACTACCCCAGATCACTCCCCTTACCAAATTCCTCAGTTTCCCTTATTTACTCATCACTTCCAATAGCCTCCCTGAGCAAATCTGATGATCTGGGCTCTAGTAAAAAGCTTAACATCCCAGTTTCCTTTTGGGAAATGCTATCTCTCTATTGTATAGAGTATTGTGGGGCTCTTAATGCAAACCTTATGTCTTCCCTACTAAGCACATGGCCCAAGACCATTTGGACCATCCCTGGTGTGTCAATTAAGAACAAAGCTGGAGTTTTCTCTTTTAAATGTCGTGCCCAGAGGTAGGGCAGTTCCTATCGCTGAGACCTCTGGCACTGCCTAGTCTTGAATTTTCCCTTGTGCCTATCCCACAGCCTCACAACTGATTCCATTTTGGTGTCAGTGAGCCCAAATCGGAGAACTCTGAGTAATAATCTGCCTCTAAAGGTCAATGCAAAGATCAGACAAAAGTTGAGAAGTTAACAGTGAAGCACTATTCAAATGAAAGGATATGAAAAGATCATATAAGAACATATGTAAAAGGATAATACTAAGTGAAAAAATAAAATGAATGCAAAAAGATCTCCAAAATATGAAACCTAAAAAAGAAGGTTGAAAAATAACCATTGTAAAGCATGATCCTTGCCTTACTGAAAAAAGAGCTAATTACAGTTTTAAGTCTTTCTTTCTTCCCCTCACCCCAATCCCCTAACCAAAGTCTAGGCTAGATAAAAATCTCACAACTTCTTTAAAAACAATAATTACTGTGATGAAGGGCCAGTTTTTCTATCAGGTCTTTCATTGGTAAACCAAAAGTGACCATTTGTCCAACTAAACTTATAATTACACATACAATCCCAAAACAGAAACAGAAATATCTGGATTGGAATAAGTTAGCTATGTGTGTAATTTTAGGTTTTATGGTGAATAAGTCTGTGAAAGCTGGAAAAGTTTTAAACTTTGGAAAAAAGTTCTGGCCCTTGCTTTATGACCATCTGCTAAGCATCAACCACTTAGGTTCTTTGTAGGTCTAGCAGTTAACTTGGTTTAAACCAATCTAAAATAAAAAAGTAAATTCAGGAACTCTCTGTCAATGATAAAACACAAGAAAATTCCTGAGGCAATCCTTGGTGGCTTCTAAGACATAAGGAAGAACTTTTGAGGATAAGAAAATCTTTCTAGATAATAGAGGGGAAAAAAATGTGTTTGGAGTCACAGTGGGATATTCTTCTCAGAGTCAGGAGGTTAGAGAAGGACACAGGAATAGAGAAGGTCTACAGCTCTCAGTTGGATGGAAGAAGAAAGACTAAACTGCATAGTAAAAGTCAATATACACAGCTTGGTAAGACAGCAGGAAGATCAAGTTTCTGTCTTAAAGAGAGCTGACCATAAGCTTAGAATTCGAAGAAAACATTATATTTAAATGTCAATTAGATGAAGCACCTTTATTCTCAGAACTGAGAACATATTTTGGGAATGTTCAGTGGGACTGAAGCATTTATTCCACTATCAAATACATTTGTAAGTAGTGAATAGAAAATGGATCCTTATCATTTAAACTTACATTAAGTTCTGCTGGGGGCTAGAGACAAAAGTTTTATTCATCTGCTTCTAATTTAGATCCTTGTATTGCTGTGAAATATATATATATAATATAGGTAGAGCAGAAGATACATGAAGGATGACATGTGGGATAGAAACGCGTTGGGACATTTATGATGGTGTTCACCTTAAGCCAAATGACAAAATAAGTTCTACCAGGAAAATACCAGTTAAAATATCTCTGATACACATAATCAGAAAATAAGGATAGAAATAAGGATAGTCTTAATTTCTGGATAGTGAATTAAGATGACTAGTGACAGTTGGTGTTTATTTATAAACCTCACATTGGGACTTCAAAATGGGTAGGCTGAGAAGAAATAATTTTTAAAGTCAATTTGTTAAATCATCTGCTCTTCAATCTTGACGTTGTTAACTAGGCTGCTTCCAAGGATTTTTGCTTAAACGGATGCTTGTGCTGCCTTTATTCTCAGTAGCAATTGACTTAATTGCATTATGTCCCTGTACATGTCACAGCAGATCTATAAACTCATGTAATAGATTCACTGATTTTTAAATAATACACTTAGAGTCAACACTTGTTTATGAGGCAGACTAAGATGCTTTCAGTGGGACTGACAATACCTTAAATGCCACCTGGATAATGTCCTCTGTGTTGGCAGGGTTGCACAAGACAGCCAGGCCAATCACATACTCTCGGAAGTCAATACTGCCATCATGGTTCTGTGAAAGAATGGAAGAAATCAATTAGAATGGCCACTAGTTGAATCACTATTAATCACGCCACAAGTGAAATTCACGTATACCATGCAGTTCAACATCATCATGCACTGAACCAATATAGAGACAGATTCTTTCTAAGCTGGAACAGCAAGTAAGAGACACACCCATTTCTAATTCCAAAGAAATGAAAATTTATCTTCTGTTTAGTAATATAAACATCTTATCACTGAGGTCATTAAGAATATCCCCATAGCACCCAATGTGGGTTCTTTAGGCCTTGATAGGGTACCTTGATGGAAGGGCAAGATATAGGACTTTCATCCTTGGTGGAACTGAAACTTTATTCCACTATTAAAGGTGGTCCTGCCATGATGATCAACACCAAAAGATTAGTAAGAATCCTAAATGGTTTTAAGCAACTTTCTACATGTAGAAAATAGAAAACAAGGGAAAAGGACAAACTGAAACAACTATTACAACTGTATCTTTTCTTCCTTCCAGGCTTACTCTGCAGTAAACCAGGAACAAACCTGGGCATCTTCAATGCCTCCTTGGAGATATTAGGACCCAGAAGATTTTGTACTTCTAAGCCAGTGAAAATGAAACACAACTAGTATGATATATGTCTGTAGGCATTTCATGATGGCATTGTAAAAGAAGAGATTGATAATTCTGATCCTGACAGACTGAATAGAGTTTGCCCTATATATTATATACTCAACTAGATAGGAACATTGGGAAGATGAAAATGGAGAGAAAGAGTTTAAGCAAAAACAAAAAAATGGGGGGTGGGGGGAGCTAAAGCAGGCAGTGAAGGAAGACTGAAAGAAGAAAATAGAAAGCTAAAAGAAGAGAAGGAAGAGAAAAGAAAGGAAAAAATAAGATGGAGAGTAGGGGAGAGAGAGGAGGAGGGAAAGAAAGAGGGAGAAAGAGAACTGTAAATAAGTACTATGATTTAATTCCAGGTGCTAGAATAATTTGGCAACAAAATCATGTGATGAATTCTCAGATAAACTATGAACTAGTATCAACAAAGCTACTGAAACATTTAATTTGATAGATTAACAATGTTTGGCAATAATAGGAATGTGATCTTCAACTCTTACTAAGTACCTACACTTCAATCAAGAGTTCCTTAAAGGCAAGGATTACTTTATGTGGCACTGTAATCCCACTGCCTAGCACACAGATGGACGCTAAAAAACATTACATCCTTTTCCCCATTTACCCTTCCCAACCACTGGGGTCACAGAACCTTCACTTCATAATGCTAAAGCAAACATTCTTCACTGGGATTTCATATGAATAGATAAAATTAGGGAGAGAAGAGGCTGTGAAGCCCCTAGAATTGGTGCACAATTTTTATATGTACATTTTTCTAGGGAAAAAAGTGTGTAGCTTTTATCAACTTTTCAAAGAAACCTAGACTCAAAAAGTGAAGAATAGCTTTCAAATCTCACCATATCGCTTTACCTCACTGCAAAGTGGAAACTAAAAGGAGTAATAATTTAATCTCACGTTCCTACTAGAGAATGTAGAAACAGGTTTTAAAATTTCTTGAGTAAGGGATCAGCAGATAGCGTAATGATTATGTCACTGGACTCTCATGTAATCAACTGCGGTTTGAGTCCTAGACACAGCGGCTTAAATCTCATGTCAGGCACAGGTGCATGCATGCCCAAAATCCTAAGAGGAGAATGGAGAAGAAGAGATTGTGGTGTGGCCATCCCCTCTGGGGGGTGATTTCTTGCTTTTTGTCTCTCTGGTGAGCATATATGCCCTATGGCAAAAAGCTCTTTTTTTAAAAAAATATCCCTAGAGTAAACAAGTTTATTCCTGAGACAAAAACTTAAGTCATCTGACTTTCGGCCTATTAGAAAGCTATTTTCTTTCTCTCTCTCTCTCTCTCTCTCTTTCTTTCTTTCTTTCTTTCTTGAGAGAGAGAGGTTTTGGTTATAGGTTATGTGCACTCACTGGAGAGAGAGAGAGACAAAAAGCGAGAAACCATCCCTCGGGGGGATGGCCATGCCGCAATTTCCTCCATCCTATTCTCAGGATTTTGGGCATGCACACATGTGCACCCAGCATGAGTTTTAAGCCACTGGGTCCAGGACTCAAACTGCAGTCAACTATGTGGGAGTACAGCAATGTAACCATAAGCCTTATGCCATTTGCTGGTCCCTTCTTTCTTTTCTTTAATCAATTTTAGTATCACAACCAACTGTGGTATCATTTACATTCAACAGGATGCATCTATTTTAAGTGTATGGCTCAGTATGTTTTGATAAATGTATACAGCAAGGTAAACACAATCAATATTACAATAGTTCACCACTTCAGAAGTTTCAGAGAAGGCAGAGTTTTAAGGGACATAATTTCCTGCTTTTGTCGCCCCCATTTAATTTTATTATGGAGAAATATTTGAATTAGTTTTAGAAGTTTAGGAGCTTACTGAACAATAGCTATATTGCTCAACAGAGATGAATTTCTTCTGCCACTGACTTTTTCTGTTAAACTACATTGAAGTCTTGAATAGAAGGACTGAAGAATAGATCTAAGAATAGAATATGGACATGAAAATGACAATCATAGAGTACCTGTATGCTTAGAAATACTCTTTAAATTCATTTTTATTGCAACATACAATTTTTATTTATACTACCAATTCCTATGTATAATAACACAGGCCAAGCATCACAACTCATTTTGCAGATGTAGAAATAGAAATTTAATGGACCACTAGTCACAGAATAAGGTAATATTCTGGACCCCTCATTTTCATAATCTCATATATGAGAGGTCTTCAAAAACTTCATGGAAAGTGCATATTATGAAAAAACTATGCATGTACTTAATTTTTTTGCACCAAAATATCTTTGAAGAAAAGAAACGTTTAACAGACCAAAGAATGTAAGGTTCTTTAGTGACAAAAAAAGTTCTGGGGAAAAAAACGCTTTGAAGATACTCTAAAAATCCAAAGGAACACTGTTATTAAAATACAGTCAAGTCTCAATTACCCAGAAGAGTCAGGGAAGAGGTGTTCTGTTTACCTAAATATTCTGTTTCAGGTCATATTTCTAGGTTTGGCCATGTAGTTCAGTAGTTAAAGGAACCAAATGTCATATGTCTGACCACAGTTTGAATCTTGGCCCCTGTGACTTGAAAAACACTGTGGGTGGGGAACCAGCAGTTAGTGTAATGGCTATGTTGCTGGACTCCCACGTAGTCGACTGCGGTTCGCGTCCCAGACCCGGTGGCTTAAAACTCATGCCGGGCGCGTGTGCGTGAGTGCCCGAGATCCCGAGAGGAGAATGGAGGAGAAGGGATTGCGGCATGACCATCCCCCCTGGGGGGTGATTTCTTGCTTTCTGTCTCTCTGTCTCTCTCTGTCTGTCTGGCGAGTGCACGCGCCCTATAGCAAAAACCTCTCCAAAAAAAGAAAAAGAAAAACACTGTGGGTGCATGTATGTATATTCCTAAAATCCTGATTGGAAAGAGGTATGGAGGCAAAAGGATTGGGGCATGACCATATGCTATTGTCAGTGGTTTCTCTCTCTCTTTCTCTCAAGCAAGAGCATTATGCCCCCGGCCATTTTAAAAAAAGGAGAGCTTATTTCTACCCAAACACATAATTGTATTACCAATTTTCTAGAAATTAGATTGTTTTAATATACTTATAACTAAAAGTAAACATTTTAAAGTAATTCTTAAAGTTCTTCAAGATCAATATGGACATTCATTGTCAGACTCCACATGCATTTTTTAAGTCCCCACTATGGGTAGTTGTATAATACTACTGATAAGATTTCTGACTGAGGTTGTCACATAAATCAACCTTTTTTCTTTAATTGCCAAAGGCATGTGCATTCACCAAAGTGAGAAAGAGAGAGAGCAAGCGAGTGAGCATGTGCACGGTCATGCTGTAATCCTTTTTCTTCCATTTCACCGTCTCGTCCAGATTTGGGAAATAATGCATACATACTCAGGATATTTTTTTAAAGAGGTTTTTGCTATAGGGCACGTGCACTCGCCAGAAAGACAGACAGAGAAACAGAAAGCAAGTAATCACCCCCCCACACACACACAAGGGGAAATAGCCACACCATGATCCCTTCTCCTCCATTCTCCTCTCAGGATCTTGGGCATACACACACATGTGCCCAGTGTGAGTTTAAACTACCAGGTCTGGACTCGAACCATGGTCGACTACATGGGAGTCCAGTGACATAGCCATTATGCCAACTGCTGGTCCAATGCTCAGGGTATTATTTTTTAAGCCCCAGGTTGGGATTCAAACCAAGTGATAAGTCATGTGGAATTTGGCTTTCTGTGCACTGCACTTAACCACTTACACTATGAAATCTTTTGTTTGTTTGTTTGTTTTTGTTTTTGAGAGGTTTTTACTACAGGGCGCGTGCGCTCACCAGACAGACAGAGAGAGACATAGAGACAGAAAGCGAGAAATCACCCCCCAGGGAGGATGGTCACGGCACAATCCCTTCTCCTCCATTCTCCTCTCGGGATCTTGGGCACGCATGCACACGCGCCCGGCATGAGTTTTAAGCCACCAGGTCCGGGACGCGAACCGTGGTCAACTATGTGGGAGTCCAGCGACATAGCCATTATGTGAACTGCTGGTTCCCAACTTTTAAAAACACATGCATCACTACTCAAAAATATGTCAAAAGTTGCCTTCAGGTGACATACAAATTTTGTGGCTGAAGGGTGGGACAGCAGTAAAACATTACCTTCTGTGAGACTGACACACCTGGGATGGTTCTGGATTTATACTCCAGGACTTCCTTGAGTATTCTGGGCACATGCGTACCCACAAACCAGAACTGGCTGAAGCTGGGTATGGATTGTAGCACCAAGACTCTATTGGGAGTATTGTTTCTGCGTCTGTGTCTCTTTCACTTATGGAGAAAATAAATAAAATAAATTTTAAAAGAATGTTTTTAGAAGCTTGTTTTTTTTTTTAATTTTTAAAGAAAGAAGCTAAGTATTTATTGAACTTTATTCTATTTATTTATTTATTTATTTATTTTAATTTGACCAGAGAGTGACAGAATGAGAAAGAGAGAGAGAGAGAAAGTGAGAAAGCAAACCAAGCTGCCAGGTCTGGGACTTGAATCATGATCAGCCATGTGGGAGTCCAGCGCCCTTAACCACCACGCCACCTGCCGGCCTCAAAGCTTGATGTTCTTAAGTACCGAGCACATATTTCTTTTTCCTGCTTTTTATAGGTTATAGGGTTTAGTGAATTAGTAGGTCATTGGAAAAGTCATGCCACATTTTTGCATAGAAAAACATAGAAAAATATATCATGACTTCTGACAACCCAATATATCAAGATGAAGTTACTTTTCAAAACAATATGGACTTTTGACATTTAAAAATGCAAATGGTACAATTTCACATATTTTTATCACTGAGTGATTATTTTCAACTTACCACATTGATAGTATTATTGGAAATTTTAAAATAATGGGATAGAATTACATGAATCAAAGATCTTCATCTTAGGCTATGAGTAGTCTTCTATAGAAATGGATACTTTTTTAAAGTTGTCAAGTAAATATTTCCTCTTGTTTTGAAAATATGCCTTTAAAAATCATATTTTGGATAAAAATGAAAAAATTCAATTATTTGTTAAACTGTTTCTATGTAATGCTGAAGATTTGGTTACTCAGAAAAATCCAGAGTTTAGACTAAATTTTCTAACATCTACTCTGGTGACTGAAGTTACTTATACAGATTTTTTTTATAAATTCAGAAGACAACAGAAGAAAAACTTAGGTAATTTCAGGATGTTTTTCCAAGTATGTGTTAGAAGAATCATAAACATAGGTACTCCCTCAACTTGAGGAGTAAGAGAAATATTAGGTTGTCGGGAAAGTTATGATGTATTTTCCTATGTTTTTCTATGCAAAAAATGAGTCATGACTTTTCCACAGCCTGATATTTAATACCTCCCCTAGTGTGAAACAATTGTCTTAACTTTTATAAAGCTTTAATGATGAAGTGAGAAACAAAATGTGGCTACACTGTCTCTTCCACAACTTTCGTGTGGAAAGGTTAAATTTAAACCTAGTATTCTGAGGTCTTAAAAGACATCTTGGCAGTTTTTCCCCTTCCTAGCTACTTTCCTATACCCATGCTTAACATATTCCTGTGCTTATTTTAAAATAGGGAGACTGATATTAATGTGTGGTTGCTGGAAGCAGCCTAATTCTTATATAATCACACCTGGTCTAAGTAGCACACCAGACTGTTTAAATTACAAGTCCTTGGAGGAAAATGGATGTGATCACTGTGTTTGGCTCAGTTCAGAATGATATGCTTGCGGTATTTCATAAATATTATATGATGGTGATGATGGTGAGCAGAGGCCAACTGCCAACCTCTCCAGATTTCACTGGAGATTTCTAACAAGCAGCTGGGAGCTGTTATTGGGCTAGCTACATCATTCCTATAGTTACAACTTTCTTCTAAATGAGTCAAAAGAGGAAGGGAGGACTTATCTCTAACTCAGGAGGACCCTCCAAAGAAGCCTGGGAGAGAAGAAATGCATTAAGGACCAGAGAAGCAGAAGAGGTAGAAATGAACTAAATATCAGGCAGGTGAAATGAAAACTTGCAAATGCAGCCTCTAGCTGAGTCTACTCACATGGAGACCCTGCTAGCTACACATGCCTCTGTCAAAGTCAAACCAAGGGCTGTACAGAAGAAAGGCATGACCGGGACAAGCAGATGGCATAATGGTTATGTTGCTGTCTCCCACATAGTCAACTAATGTTTGAATCCTGGACCCAGCAGCTTAAAAGTCACACCAGGAGCATGTGCGCACATGCCCAAAATCCCAAGAGGAGAATGGAGAAGGGACTGTGGCTTGGCCATCACCCCTGGGGGTGATTTCTTATTTTCTGTCTCTCCCATGAGTGCACACTCCCTATATCAAAAATCTCTAAAAAAAATTTTTTTTAAAAGAAGAAAAGCATGACCACTCCAGCTCTTAGGTGACAGTTTCTTGGTATTCCTGTCTTCCTTCTCCTGAACATGCCCATTGACTCTCTTACTGGCCTCAGTTTTGGCTAAGACAGATTTGAAAAATACTGTAAAGCAGCTGTACTTTAAAACAGTCAAGGCTGTCAACCTTGGTTGCTCACTAGAATCACCTGGAGAGATTTAAAAATATTAATCTGTGAACCTCACTTCTAAAGGGCCTATTTAACTTATTTGGATTGAAACTCAGGTATTATTATATTTAATGGTATTCCTGACGAGATAGTCCAGCAATTCTAAATTGCAGCCAAGGCTGAAAACCACTGCAATAAGGAATCAGCAATATCTGTTCTCTATAATGCTTTATATATATATATATGTATTCTGTTTCACTGGTTATTAGTTATATGTTTTTCTTTTATATTTTTCTTGGTTTGCTTGTTTCCTGACTTCAGTTTTCCAAGATGAACAAAGAATTTTCCTTGCTCTAAGGCAGGGCAAGACATGACAAGAGCTGGCTAACATCAGCTGGGCATGCCTGATTTTGTATACAATAAATATAAGAGCAATCGTTTTGACTCATCAAGGAAACCAGAGACGTATTTGAATTAAGGGTGTATTCTTATTTTCCCCAATGTCTTTGATACTCTTTACAAATATGTAAAAAAAAAAAAAAGATGTTATACTTATTTTACACAAAAAATAGAACTAAATAATCCTAGAATGTTAGATAGTTGCTCCATCATTTAAAAAATGCTACCTTGATATAAAATCGTTTAATTTCACATTTCTGAATCTGTCTATGCAGTTAAAGAGGTTACCTGGAAAGTACTTTCTATATTTTACATAATGAAAAGACCAGCTGTGAAATGATGAGAAATACAGATTTTGAGCTTCCTTCCTCACTTTTTTAAATAAAAATATTATCTTCTTCTGAGTGCATTCTTAATTTAGTACAGGATTAAAACAAAATCATTCTTAAGATTATTAACAATAATGGTAAAGTTTTATCCTTTAAAATTCATTTACCAAATAAGCAATAACCCTGAAAATCTACTCCATTAGAATTCTGCCCCATTCCCCCATCACATACATAAGTCCACATAAATCCTGTATCTCAAAAAGCTGGTATACAAACCACTCAAGACATTTTTCATAAAAAATTGCTTTTAATTAAGTAGAAAAAAGTAGCATACATTCAGAAGTATGTAAAGTGGTGAAAGAGCTTGCCAGGAAATGACGGTTGTTGGACAGGGTATCAGCAACTATGTGAATAGGTTAGCAAGGCTTTCAGCAGTCCTGTCCTCCAAAGAAGATATTGACTTCCCAGTTGTCACTTTCAGGAATACATGGTCAGCTGCAGCCATTCTTGGATAGAAATTTGAATCAGGCCATCTGCATCTTTATCCAAAGATCTGAAGGCACGGAACATAGCATCCAGGCGGACCAGACAGCTGATAAAATTGTTAAAATCTATGCTTCCATCCTCATCAGCATACCGACGCACAATCATTTGGTAAAGTTGTTCATTTAGCTGGAAGCCCGCTGCCTGCAGAGCTCCCCGCAGCTGAGAACTTCCCAGAGACCCAGAATGGTCCGTATCATACTGTTTATAAACACACTGCCATTTCTTGATGTTGTTCCACAAGTACTTAAATTCTTCAAAGCCCAGCTTCCCAGTCGTGTCACTGTCCATGACAGATACAATGCTCCGGCAGGTGTCAAGACTGAAACCATCAGTCTTCAGATCCTTGTGCTTAGAAAGGACCTTGTTAAGGATATTCATCAGGTCAGTGGCACCCACCTCCATGTCTGGTCCAGCCAGCTGTGCAAATTGATGCCGAAATCGTCTAACTTCCTCACTTTCAGAGGCCTCCACATTGGTGAAATGCTGTTGAGTAGGAGGTGGTTCTGGAGTATACTGAGCTGCTGCAGCCTCACTGATAAAATTTACAATTCCTCCAACTATCCCTCCAATATTTCCTCCTCCTCCTCTTCTTTGACCACCTCCTCCAAGAAGCCCTCCAAGAGCTTCTCCAAGACCTCGGTCTGCCCCTTCCAAAATAGCCTTTGCAAGAAACATGTTTCCTGCTTAGAAAACAAGTGTAAGAGCTGCCGCAGTCCTAGAGATGGTAAGAGGAGAGCTGTAATGGAGTCCAATTAGTTTACATGTGGAAGAACTGGCTTTTCTGTATCTGCTCATATTCCACCACGCCCCATGATGTGATGTTTCACCTCTGGCTAAAGTTGCTTGAAATTCATTAGGTCCTAGCACCTGCCAATTTTTTAGAGAACTTAAATCAAATTGTATTTTTCTCTCCTAGATAAATGCATATAATCCATAGTATGTGTGACACATTAGAATTATATTTTTTAAAGAATTAATTAATTGTATTTATTCATTCATTTATTTTAATTTGACCAGAGAGCGACGGACAGAGAGCGAGAAAGTGAGAAAGCAAGCCACCAGGTCCGGGACTCAAACTATGGTTGGCCATGTGGGAGTGTCCAGCACCTTAACCACCAAGCCACCTGCTGGTTCCCTTGAATGATATTTTTAAACAGAAACTTTTATACCATATATATTCCATCTGACATGAGAAAAAGAGTCAAGTCAATGACATATTGAAATTTATAATCTCGTTAGTTCTTTTCCTCGGCACCTAGAAGATGACATGCGTTTTCCGCATAGAAACTAATAACTTAAGGAAATCATGAATTTCTTTCCTTAGAAATATATACTATTAATGTAGAACAAAAGAATTTCTGGGTTAACAAATTGTTTACCTAAAACTCTTCCTTTAGCAAAAATTCTTAAAATCCAGTGTTCTTAAGAAAAACTTGGAAGGAAATTTATTTTTTTTCTTTCTTTTTGTTTGCTATAAGGCACGTGCACTTGCCAGAGACAGAGATCTACAGAAAGTGAGAAATCATGCCTAGTGGGGATGGCCATACCACAATTCCTTCTCCTCCATTCTCCTCTCAGGGCTTTGGTCAGGTACACACACATGCCCAGTGTGATTTTCAAACCACCAGGTCTGGGAATTGAACTGAAGAGTAGGT
>NW_006159713.1:2984975-2995421 GCF_000334495.1 Tupaia belangeri chinensis | reverse complement strand
TGGCCACATCACCCACTGGTCCAGAAGGTGAATTTTTAAAATCCAACATCTCCAGGTCCCACCCCCAGAGTTTCTGATTTTGTAGGCCTGCTGTGGAGGGTCTAGGATCAACATTTTTAGAATCGTTCGTAAAGTGTAACATTCATACACAAAAAATGTACAAATAGTACAAAGAATTTCACAGACTGTACATACCCATGTCATAACAGCCTTATCAAGAAGCTAAACATCACCAAGACCTTAGTGATGTTTCTCTCCAGTTATTTCTGTCTCTTAAGTTAACTGCTATCTTGACATCTATTTTTACCTTTCTTTTATTTTTTAAAATTTGTTTATTTATTCTAAGAGTGAGGGACACAAACAGAGAGAAAGAGTCAGAGAGACAGCATTCTCAACATAGTCTGTTTACTGTGATCCACTCCTAGCTTCACGCAGCCCGTGAGCACAGGCACACACATGCCTGATGTACTCAGGGAAGTCAATGAACACAAACCTGGAACCCTCTCATGTGGGTCAGTCATACAGAGCATTGCATTTTATTCTTATACCACTGTCCAGGACTCATTTTTACCTTTTTGAAGGAATGCAATACTGTTTTCCATATTGGGTACATTATTTTACAGTCTCATTATCAGTGTACAAGGGTCCTGGTTTCTGCACATGCTTGCCAACTCTTGCTACTTGTGTGTGTGTGTGTATGTGTGTGTGTTCACAATAACTGTCCTACTGAGTGTGAAGTGAAGTGGTATCTCACTGTGGTTTTTAATTTGCATTTCTCTAATTAGTGATACTGAGCATCTTTTTATGTACTTATCATTTGTGTATCTTCTTTGGAGAAATGTCTATTCAAACTTTTGCCCATTTTAAAATAAAGTTATTTATTTTTACTGTTGTTGAGTCATAGACTTTTTTTCTTCTAAGTTTTGCTACAGGGCATGCTGGAGACAGACAGAGAGAGAAAGTGAAAAATCACCCTCCAGGAAGTTGACCATGCTGCAATCCCTTTTCCTCCACTTTCCTCTCAGAAATGTGGGCATGTATGCACTCATGCCTGGCATGATTTTCAAGCCACAGGGTCTGGAACTTGAGCTGTATAGTCAGTTATGTGGGATCCAGTGCCTTAACTTTCATGTCACCTGCTGGTCCAAGTTACATATAATTAAGAAACAATTTTGATATTAATTTCATATTAGTAATATGCAAATATTTCTCCCATTTTGTGGGTTGCCTTTTCACTGTTATTAGCATCTTTTTTTTTTTTTGGAGAGATTTTCTCTATAGGGCACGTGCACTCGTCATAGAGACAGAGAAAGACATAGAGACAGAAAGTGAGAAATCACCCCCCAGGGGGGATGGTCATGCCGCAATCCCTTCTCCTCCATTCTCCTCTTGGGATCTTGGGCACGCACGCACACGCTCCCGGCGTGAGTTTTAAGCCACCGGGTCTGGGACGCAAACCGCGGTCGACTACGTGGGAGTCCAACGATATAGCCATTACGCTAACTGCTGGTTCCCAACATCTTTTGATACACAAAAGTTTTACTTTTTTTTTTAGAAACTGTTTTTTAAGAACCTTATTTCCACTTTGTATAAGAGTTCGTGGAAGAACAGCTTAAAACCACTCAGTGTTTGTTCCCACCCATCAAGTGGCCTGAGCAGTGAGGCACGGCAAATTAGTCTTCACTGGCAGGCTGAGCTTCTAGTCTTCAGCAGGGAACTGCCAGATGGGCACAGAGGTCATCCACATGCCTTCAAAGTAGTCTGCAACCTCAGGTGAGTAGTAGTAAACTATGTAGCTTTAGCAGTCCATTCACTCTGAAATTCCTTCTCAGTCATAGCATTTTCAGTAGTGACCTGGTCTTCCTTTTCAATCTCTTCAGGATCCCTGTAGAAGTAAGATAAGGCATGAACTCCCACGAGTGTTCACAGGAGATGGATCCACTCATGCACAGAATTTCCCTAGCCAGCATCCACCACATCAGACCTGCTGAATGAGCTTCCTTGTTGTTGCATGCGATGGCAATGTCCACATAGTGCAGAGGAGAATCTGTGTTGCACAGAATAATTGTAGGCAGGTTAACATAAGATGCCTCTATGAGAGGCTGGTGGTTGGCCCTGGGATCAGTAACAACCAGAAGATGCGGCTCCTAGAAGGTTGCTTGGATCTGGTTAGTGAAGGTTCCAGGAGTGAAGCAGCCAGCAACAGGAGTGGATTCAATGGCAGCAGCAAACTTCAGCACAGCCTTCTGCCCAGTATTCCTAGAAGACATGACACTGACCTCAGCAGAATTTTCAATGGCAACAATGGCATGAGCTGCCTGTAGAAGCTTCTCCCAGGTCCTGTTCAGATTTATGATGTAGATGCCATCACATTTCCTTTTGTAACTGTGCTGTTCCATTTGAAAGTCAAAGTTGGTGCCACCAAAGTGGGCGCCTGTTGCAAGGAATTTCAGGATATCCTCCTCCATTTGCAGAAGTGAAAATTACCCTCTAAGTTAAAATGAGAATCCAGAACTACACTGTATGGACCCTTGTGTGGGTAGCATGGAAAGGGAAGCTTTACATTTTTAAATAAAGATTTTAAAATATTTATTCAATGAGTGGCAAAGACAGAGAAATTGTGCCTCATATAGGAGTGCTAATGCCATCATTTGACCCCAGTTTTCAATAAGTCCCAGTTTTCAGTAAGTCCCAGTATGCATGTGCCTGGCATACTCTAGGAGGTCTCTAGACTTAAATAGGAACCTTCTAATGTCTGATTGCCTTGAAAAGCATCATTTTTTACCACTGTGTCACCATCTAGCTCCCAAAAGTTTTAAATATTTGATGTAGTCAGTTTATTTTTCTTTCGTTGCTTGTGCTTTGGTGTCATAACCAAGAAATCATTGAGAAATCCAGTGTAATAAAGTTTTTATCTTATTTTTCATCTAAAAGTTTTATCGTTTCAGTTCTTTTTTTTTTGGGGGGGGGGAGAGGGTTTTGCTACAGGGTATGTGTGCTTACCAGAAAGACAAAGAGACAGAAAGCAAGAAATCAGCCCCCAGGGGGGATGGCAATGCCACAATCCTTTCTCCTCCATTCCCCTCTCAGGCTCTTGGGTACACATGCACACGCACCCAGTGTGATTTTAAGCCACTGGGTCTGGGACTCAAACTGCAGTAGACTACATGGGAGTCTAGTGACATAGTTGCATCTAAAAGTTTTATCGTTTCAGTTCTTTGTGTTTTGGGGGGGGGGAGAGGTTTTTGCTACAGGGTATGTGTGCTTACCAGAAAGACAAAGAGACAGAAAGCAAGAAATCAGCCCCCAGGGGGGATGGCAATGCCACAATCCTTTCTCCTCCATTCCCCTCTCAGGCTCTTGGGTACACATGCACACGCACCCAGTGTGATTTTAAGCCACTGGGTCTGGGACTCAAACTGCAGTAGACTACATGGGAGTCTAGTGACATAGCCACTACGCCAACTGCTGGTCCCTCATTTCAGTTCTTCTGTTTAGATTTTTTTTTTTAATCTATTTTGAGTTAACTTGGGTATATGGGGTGAGGTAAGGATTCAACTTACTTCTTTTGCATGTGGATATTCAGTTTTCCCTTTGTTAGGGGACTGTCTTTTCCCCTTCAATGACATTGACACAGGTGTAGAAATTTATATGATTATATATATTACTTCCAGGTTCTCTATTTGATTCCATTGGCTTATATGTCTGTCTTTATGCCAGTACCACATCGTTTTGGTTACTGGGGTTTTGCAGTAAGTTAAAATCAGAAAATGTGAAACCTATAGACTTAGTCTTCTTTTTCAAGATTGTTTGGCAACTCATGTTCCCTTGAGATTACACATGAACTTTAGGGTAGCTTTTTCTATTTCTGTAAAAATGTTGAAATTTTGATAAGGATGGCATTGAATTTGTAGATCACTTTGAGTTGGAATAAAATCTTAATAATATTAAGCCTTCCAATCTGTGAATATGGGATGTCTATTTCTGTCTTCTTTAATTTATTTTAGTATGCTTTGGAGTTTTTGGAGTACAAATCTTCAGCCTCCTTCCTTAAGTTTACTTCTACCTATTTTATTTTTGATGCTATTGTAAATAGAATTCTTTTCTTTTTTATTACCAGAGGACTAGTATACTTTTTAGACAGTGACAGAGAGAGAAAGCATACCCCAATTAAGTGTGGCCACACTGCAATCTCTTCTCCTCCATTTCTCCATCTTATCAGGATTTTGGGTACATAAGCACACAAACTCAGTGTGTTTTTTCAAGCTGCTAGGGCTGGGATTCAAACTATGGCTGGCCATGTGGAATCCATCTCTAAGCAAGGGTAAGGACCACTGCACTGTGGGGCCAGCCCTAGCATTGTTTTCTGAATTTCCCTTTCAGATTGTTCATTGTTAGTATACAGAAATGTAAGTGATTTTAAAAAGGATTATTTAATTTCATTTATTGTTATTATTATAATATTTTTAATTTGCTATAGGGCATAGGTATTCACCAGAGAGAGACAGAGAGAGAGGGAAAGTGATAAAGCAAGCTGCCAGGTCCAGGACTCAAATCATGGTCAGCCAGGTAGGAGTTTAATGCCCCCAATCATAATGCCATCTATTGGCCCCAAAGTGCAAATGAGTTTTGTGTGTTGATTTTATATCCTATGACTTTGCTAATCTCACTTTTTAATTCTAACAGTTTGAGTTTTTTATTTGCTTGTTTTTTGTTTTATGGAACTCTAAAGGGTTTTCTACAAATAAGATCATGTCTTCTGTGAACACAGATAATCTTACTTCTTCCTTTCCAATTCACATGACTTTTATTTCATTTCTTGCCTAACTGTTCTGACTAGAACTTCCAGATCTAGAAAAAAAGTGGTGAAAGTAAACATATTAGTCTAGTTCCTAATCTAGAAGAAAGGGGTTCAGTCTTTCACTACTGTATGTTAATGTTATTGATGAGCTTTTCATATATGGTCTTTACTATATTGAGGCAATTCCTTCTATATCTAGTTTGTTAAGCATTTTTGTTATAAAATAGTATTGAATTTTGTCAAATACCTTTTCTGCATCAATTGAAATGACAAGGAGACCATGTGCGGCTAATGTGGTATATTACATTGATTTCTTTTTTTTTTTTAAATTGAACCAACCTTGGATTTAAGAAATAAATCCCACTTGGTCATGGTGTACAATCCTTTTACTGTGCCTTTGAAATCTATTTGCTGTATTTAGTTGAGAATTTTTGCAACAATATTTGCAAGGGATATTGCTCTGTGGTTTTCTTTTTTGCAGTATCTTTATCTGGCTTTTGTATCAGGCTAAAGCTGACCTTATATAAAGAATTAGAAAGTTTTCTCTCCTCTTCAGTTTTTTGGAAGAGTTTGAGAAGAATTAGTGTTAATTCTTCTTTAAATGCTTGGGTAAAATTTGCTAATGAAGCCATCTGGTCCTGGGCCATTTGTTTAGCTGGGAGGTTTTCGGTCACTGATTTGATCTTCTGGCTAATCACAGGTCTGTTCAGATTTTCTATTTCTTTCTGATTCAGTTTTATTAGGTTTTATGTTTCTAGGAATTGTCCATTTCATGTAAGTTATCCTATTTTTTGGCATACAGTTGTTCATAGTACTATCTTTTGAACTTTTATTCCTATAAAATTGGACATTGATTTCTTTTTTTTTTTTAAATTGAACCAACCTTGGATTTAAGAAATAAATCCCACTTGGTCATGGTGTACAATCCTTTTACTGTGCCTTTGAAATCTATTTGCTGTATTTAGTTGAGAATTTTTGCAACAATATTTGCAAGGGATATTGCTCTGTGGTTTTCTTTTTTGCAGTATCTTTATCTGGCTTTTGTATCAGGCTAAAGCTGACCTTATATAAAGAATTAGAAAGTTTTCTCTCCTCTTCAGTTTTTTGGAAGAGTTTGAGAAGAATTAGTGTTAATTCTTCTTTAAATGCTTGGGTAAAATTTGCTAATGAAGCCATCTGGTCCTGGGCCATTTGTTTAGCTGGGAGGTTTTCGGTCACTGATTTGATCTTCTGGCTAATCACAGGTCTGTTCAGATTTTCTATTTCTTTCTGATTCAGTTTTATTAGGTTTTATGTTTCTAGGAATTGTCCATTTCATGTAAGTTATCCTATTTTTTGGCATACAGTTGTTCATAGTACTATCTTTTGAACTTTTATTCCTATAAAATTGGTAGCAATGTCTCCTCTTTCATTTCTGAATTTTATGTGGCTTTTTTTTCATTTCTGAATTTTTGTTTCATATTTTTGATATGTCACTTCAGAAGTCAAGTTTTAATAGGTAGTTCCAGATAATACTTGAAGAAACCTACATTTGATACTAGGTAGAGTCAGAGTATAAGTTCTCTGAAGATTTTTGGAAGTTCTATTGGTGAACTCAGGGAAAGGTGCCCAGGACTTGATTAGTAAATAATTGTATCATTTAGTATTTTTGGGTCTCAATTTCAAATCTGCAAAATGATAATAACAATATTTATCTCTAATGTCTATTTCAAAGTGATTCAATCTGACTTATTATGTATCAGGACTTGGACTCAGTGCTTAGGATACAAAGGTGAATACAACAGGATTGTTGTACTCAAGGAGCAAGCAGATCCACAAGAAAATGAATTCAGTTATAATCTTAAGTGTATGCTCACATTTCTGCTGTCACACATTTTTTCCACTACATTTGTATATACTATGATTTGGTATTGAGTTTCATAGAATACCTCTGGCAAGTACAAAAGTATTCCAGATAGAGAAAGAAAAACTCAGAGAAATTAAGCTACTTATTCAAGGCCACACAGTTAATATAATATAGTTAATATTAAACTATATTATCAAACTAGTATTAGTACCCAAAAGGGGAGCAATAAATTTGGCTAAGGAAAATGAAAGATTTACTTCTAGAAGAGATAATGCCTGGGGACCAGCAGGTGGCGTGGTGGTTAAGGTGCTGAACACTCCTACATGGCCGACCGCCTTCAGAGTACCAGACCTGGTGACTTGCTTTCTCACTTTCCCTCTCCCTCTCTGTGCATCTCTCTCTGGTCAAATTAAAATAAATAAATGAATAAATAAAACTAAATAAATAATTATTTTTTTAAAAGAAGGGATAATGCCTGATTACAGGCAAGGCTGGAGTTCTTCAAATATAAGGGATATAAAAGGTTAGTATAAATTCAAAAACAAACAAAAAACAGAGGAGCAAAAGGATGTGATTAATTCAAGAGATGGTGAGTAGTCCAATGTGATGAGCTTCTTTTGATAGGAATGATAAGAAATAAAGGGAGATCAACAAAATGGAGTCAGACTGAAAAGGGCTGAACAGCCATATGATGGTCTGTCTCACAAGTTCTTACAGGAACTACTGACAGTTCAAATATGAAGTAAAAAGCTTAGATGTGAAATTATTTCAGAAACCATACAATTATAGAATTGAATAATGATTAGTCTAGCTATAATTAGAAGAAGTTTGATAGTAAGGAGATACTGCTATTTATAACAGGGAATAACATCTGATCTTTTTCTGCCATACCTAATGGTTTGTATACAATTCTCCAGTGACTGATTTTATTTCTCACAGGCACAACAAAAGGGTCTTAGTGAACACCAAAGGCCAAATGTCTTTTTTAACCACACAGAAAAGCACCACAAGAGGACTGTCTTTCTTTTCTGGGATTCAAGGAGCCATCTGGCATTAGCCAGACTTAAACCCATTATATAAACTTCTCGCAGAGGAAATTGCATGGGCTTTGTTGTCATAATATTGCAAATTACCTTGATAGTATCCACTGCCATATAAAATGCACTTACTTATGTTCATCTGAAGTGTTTTCTTCTATGGTTTAAATCGAATTCCTCTCATTTTCTGTGAAGATGGAGGGCACTTGACTAACAGCTCTTCATAAGCCATCACAGACTAAAAACACTGTTACTAGATTAACAAGTTCTTTCTTGTCTGAACTATTTATTTTCCCATGGCTATTTATTAGAATGTTAATAGCAACATTAGTAGCTGTCTGAGGGAACTCTACTGTCCAGAACTAGGTAAAAAGGATAGGAGAAGAGGCCATATCTGATGGAAATTTCAATCCCAATTTTGGTGGAAGACATTAAATTTAAAAAGCAAACACATGAATGGTACATTAACATTATTCATGACAGCCCAAAAGAAGAAATAACTTATATGTTCACCAACTGGTGAATGGATAAATTAAATGTGGTATGTCTATATAAAAGAATATTGTTCATCAATAAAACAGAATTAATTACAAATACATGCTACATCACAAATCAACCTCAAAACATTATTCTAAGTAAAAGAAGGCAAACATAAGAAGCCATATATTTGATTCCACTTATAGAAAATTATCAGAAAAGACAAATCTATAGAGACATGAAGTAGATTAGTGGTTGCATAGAACTGGTAGATATGTAGGTGACAGGGATTAACAATTAATGACAAAAGGAATTATATTGAGGTAATGAAAATGTTCTAAAACTGATAGTGACAGCTGCATAACTTGGTAACTTTTAAAAAAATGGTTGAATCACATACCTGAAGTGAGTGAATTAGAAATACATAAAATATGCCTCAAGAAAGCTATAAGAAAAAAAAAAAAAAAACCTCAACAGCAACAGTTAGTAGTAAACAAGTACAAAAGTAGGAATTACAGTTCCACTATTATAATTAACTAGCTGTGCGGCCTTAAGCATGTACTTTCATCTCTTACAAAATGAAGAGGATAGAAAATTTGACATCAAAGGTTCTTTTAGTTGAAAAATTTTGTGAGTCTAGATTTCCATGTGCCATGAAACAGTGATAGCAGCACCATTCTTACATTGAGTGTAGCTTCCTTATGGCACCTACGCCTTTTAATGCTATATGTTAGTTTAATATAATCCTTCTTTATCTTGGGTCTAGTTCTACAACTTTAAAAAATGGCTTACTTACCCTTATCTCTACTTTGACATAGAGTGTGGTTTTCTCAGAAGTATTTCTGATTGCAACCTGGCAAGTATATTCTGTCTCCAAACAGAATTCCAAGGTGGTGGTGGTGGTGGTGGTGGGTGAATGAAACTGGTCTAAAATAACATAGAAGTACTTACAACTTCTACTTTGGGTGAAGTCTTTCTATTAAGTAGAGCTTTTATCTAACTATAACATGATCTGGACCAGACCTTTCTAATTTGTTGATAAGAATGTCAGGTTGGATGAAATCAAAAGCCTTTTTAGAGTCTATATAGATAGTATCTATTTCTTTTTCCTTATCATCTTGGACTGCCACTCTGTCATAGGGGGGAAATTAAATTGGTCTGACACAATTTGCTCTTTACAAAATCCTGTTCTTTATTTCCTTATGCTCTTGAACAAGTCCAGTGATTGTTCACTTTCACTAGTAAAGAAAGTTGAGTGTTAATTGTCTCAGTCTTTTTTCTATTTCTTCTACTCATCTCCAGGTATATTTGCAGTGATAAATCCAAAGGAAAGCATATAGTTCAATCTGAGAATTGAACAGGGAAATGCTCAGAAACAGGGCTATCAAACCTGGACAACTTATACAACTGAATAGAAAAGTTCATCTGTGCCACCCCAAAATTTGTAGTTTTTTCTGTAAATGATATCATATAAATTATAGAGTAGATTTCATAAAAGAATCCTCACTTACTGGGACTGGAATCCATATAAGTTCTTTTCACATGAATTATGAAATATTGTATTTACATACTGAGCCAAAGTTGGAAATCTAAAGGACAGAAGAGTTTACTGTTCATTTCCAGTTATTTAAGCCACCTAATCTGCATGCTACAACACCCAATTTTTCCTAACAAGAAGGGGCATGCAAGGATGCTTGCTATTATTGGCACTCAAGATTTAACACTTGAACCAATTCCAAGAACAGGATAGACAGGAAGAACTTGGGATAAAGAAACACATTCATTCCACGTAATGTGAAACACTAATAAAAGGTATACAGAAGTTTACAACAGCCCAAAAAGGCTGCATTGCCAAAGTGCTAAAGTATATATAAACTTTTCTTCTGACATTTAAACAAAGTACATAGTAAAGCCAGAAAAACTGAGTAGTAGATAGAAGTCAGAAATGGGAAAAATCATGACAGTTGTCTTTTGTTTATATGGAATGGAAATAGTAACCGCCTATATAAATTTTACTAGGCAAGAGTCTATTATGCATATAATGGTATTAGTGAAAAATCAGAGAATGAGTTCATGCCATACTGTAGCTGAGGAATATGAAATCAATCTCCCTCAGTATTTTCCTCTCATTTGTGAAAATGAATGAGATAGCACTAGTTAGAGCTCTGAGAGGATAGTACAAGAAGTAGAAGAATTAGTCAAAAATTAAGATTTATAATGATTTTCTTTTCTTCTTCTTCTGATTTTCTTTTCTTCTTCTTCTTTTTTTTTTTTTTTTTTTTTTT
>NW_006159713.1:2932267-2984895 GCF_000334495.1 Tupaia belangeri chinensis | reverse complement strand
CCCAGGGGGGAAAAGCAAAGCCACAATCTCTTCTCCTCCATTCTCCTCTCGGGATCTTGGGCACACACGCACATGCGCCCAGCATGAATTTAAACCATCGGGTCAGTTCAGGACTCAAACTGCAGTCGACCACATGGGAGTCCAATGACATAGCCATTATGTCAACTGCTGGTCCCCATAGTGATTCTCTTTAAACTAGATAACCACAATGGTTATTATAAGCACTGACTAAAATCCTTCAATCTAGGGTTTTTTGATTTTGGTTTTGTTTTTTAAGTTTTTGCCATAGGTCCTTGTATTCACTGGAGAGAAACAGAGACAGTGAGAGGGACTCAAATTGTTTAGACCATGTGGGAGTCCAACACCTTAACCACTACACCACTTGCTGGCCCTCAATCCAGTTCTTAAACCTACCAGCAACCTTTGTTTCTTATTAGTTTAGAAAATATGGCAGGGAGAGACTAGCAGATGGTGTAGCAGTTATGTCACTGAACTCCCACACAGCCCACTGTGGTTTGGTCCTGGACCTGGTGGATTCAAAATCACACCAAGCATATGTGTGTGTGTGTGTGTGTGTGTGTGTGCCCAAAATCCTAGGAGAATGGAAGAGAAGGGATTGCAGTTGTGGCTATCCCCTTGAATGGTAATTTCTCACTTTCTCTCTCTCTCTCTCTCTCTCGCTGGTGAGCACAGGTATTCTACAGAAAAAAAAAAAAGAAAGAAAACTAAGTTAAATTAAAGCAAAAGATGCAAACTATGTTTTTCAGAGTTGGGATCATTCCAAAGGCAATTATCTCAAATTAATGAATTACACTCTGTTTTGGATCATGAATACCACATTTTTCTTGGACCTTCCAACTGCCATCAAATATTTGAGAATCTAAATATGTTAGAAGGTGTTTTATAGGCAGCATATTTTTTAGGACAAATTGAGACAAAAGCTATTATGAAATTTTTGTAGACTAGCCAAGAATATAGGTTAAATTAAAAAAAAAAATAAGGGAATAGGGGACAGATATTCAAGTCTTCCCTCCATCACCAAAATTCTAACTACAACTGCATTAAACTTGGGGAAAGACTGTGGAAAGAAATGAAGGAAGGGAAAAATGGGGATGATGTGGGAAGGTAACACAGGTGGGGCTTATGGGAACATTTTTACACTGCAAGAATTTATAGCTGCTGAGAAAGCAATAGGAATAGTCTGCCTTTCCCTCCCTACCCCCAACTCTTCTTTAAGCATTACGTTTAGCAAGATAAGCGAGTCTGAGAGAAAGCAACTATGGAGTTGCTGAACTTCCTTGCCTTTCCCATCAAATGTTCCCTAGTTAAATCACTTAAAGAGACTAAGAAAACAAGCCTAGCATGGAAGTGGGTATGTGCACAAGGTGTGGTAACAATTGCATAATTCAGTTTCTCAAAACAAAGCAAATATTCACAGGCATAGACATGCAGGTGTGTTAAAAACAGGGAGAGGAGGGAGAGAAAGGGAGAGAGGGGGAGAGAAAGGGAGAGATGGGGAGAGAAAGGAAGAGACTGGGGGGCGAGAGAAAGGGAGACAGAAAGAAAGAAAAATCAAATGCATTAGTTACTATTTTTCCAAATTATATATTTTCTTGAACTTCTAGTATATTGGTGATTTTTTAAAAAAAGTGCTTTTCACTTTTTTTTTTTTTTTCAGAGAAATTTTTCTTATAGGGCACATGTGCTAACTGGAAAGACAGAGACAGAAAGTGAGAAATCACCCACAGGGGGAATTGGCAAAAGAAAAAAAAACTCATAATTTGAAATAATATGTGTCTATTGAATCAATGTATGCAGAAATGTGATTGACCAAATTGACTACGAAGGTTTATCAGTCTCCTAAGACCAGAGTTATTATCTTCTCTAGTTCAGAGAGTCAATCGAGTCAATCTTCACTTTTTCCACACCCAAATCTCCCTACACTTAACAATACTCTAGGGGCTCACAGGTGGCATGGTGGTTAAGGCACTGGACTTCCACATGGCCAACCACAGTTTGAGTCCTGGACCTGGTGGCTTACTTTCTCACTCTCCCTCTCTTTCCTTATCTCTGTCTCTATATGGTCAAACTGAATAATAATTTAAAAAGTTTAAAAAACAAAACAAGCCAAAAACAATACTCTAGAAACAATGGAACAGTTAGCAGGTATCATCAATCATCAAAAGACAGAACTGATGGAATAATGATTTTGTAACTACAAACTATGGCAGTTTGACACCTAAGGACAGAGCAACCTCTATAGGTACTATTTTTAGTTTTGATTTAAAATTCTGGTAATCACGGTGACTAAGATATGCTATAAATTTCCTCCTTTGTCCCTGTTTCTTGTCCCTTTCTATTTCTTCATCTCTTGTCCTGGTTGTTCATGTTTTGACTTTCTCCACCACTCTTCTGCAATGATATTTTATCCATAGTTGCTTTTTATATTTGTTCCGAGTTCTAGTTGTAAACAGGAAAGACAGGCTAAACTGGGCGTACTCTGTTTTGACTGGCACCAGAAGTCCTAGTCCTCTACTAACCACTAGGAAAAGATATTTTCCAAAGAATTATAGCTTGATAACAGAAACCAGGATAGAGTTGTTTTCTTTCTACCCAGAGCACATTAATGTTCCTAATGACTTATTCTGTGATCTCATAGATGAACTATTCTTTAGCATGATGCTGTTAAGCAACCTTCTTCTGTATATAGTGCCTGGACCTCTCTTCTGGGTTTGCTTACAACCTACAAATAATCTGTCTTCATCCATGAGGAGCAGAAATGTTAAAACAAAAATTTTAACATACCCTGTCAAAAAGTGCAAAAAGTTGTCTCAAGACATCTGAAACAGGCAGCTTTAAATATTCTGCAAATTCTTCAATTCCAATTCTTCCACCTTTTGAGGCACTTGCAATAGATGCATATTCATTCAAATGCTTGCGAATGCCATCCCAATCTAATCTAAACAAACAAAAATAAATACATATGATTAGTCCTTTCTAACTCATGTAAAAATTTCATGAATATTATCTTATTGATTTGTCTGAGGGGGTATAATTTAAGTGTGAAATTTAAAAGGGAGAGGGTTGGCAGGTGGCAAGAATGTTAAGGCACTGGATCCCACGTAGCCAACTTAGCCCTGCAGTTTAAGTTCTGGACCTGGCAGCCTGAAAATCACAGTAAGCACATGTACATGCATGTCCAAAAACCCCAAGAGGAGAATGGAGGAGAAGGATTGTGGTGTGGCCATCCCCTCTGGGAGATTATTTCTCTCTCCCTCTTTGGTGAATGCATATCCCTATGGCAAATAAATAAATTAATTAATTAAAATTAAAAAAGAGGGGGAATAAAATGGGTTTTTAAAAGTACATGTAAGATATATTTATAGGCATTTAATTTTTAAAAGGGATTGATATAATTGATAGTTATCCTAAATATCTGAGGGAAAGATAAGTAAATGATAAGAAAAGCAAAGTGGTAGAATAATAAATGACTCATGAGAAGAATATGAGAAAATAAATTTTAATCTAAACATTACTTAGTAAGCAAATAGTATTCATTCCATTCTTTTTTTTTTTTTTTGGAGAGGTTTTCGCTATAGGGCGCGTGCACTCGTCAGACAGACAGAGAGAGACATAGAGACAGAAAGCGAGAAATCACCCCCCCAGGGGGGATGGTCACGCCGCAATCCCTTC
Organism: Tupaia belangeri chinensis; assembly: GCF_000334495.1. Classification (NCBI taxonomy): domain Eukaryota; kingdom Metazoa; phylum Chordata; class Mammalia; order Scandentia; family Tupaiidae; genus Tupaia; species Tupaia belangeri. The sequence goes on along the minus strand of NW_006159713.1, from coordinate 2,981,202 downwards.
TCCTCCATTCTCCTCTCGGGATCTTGGGCACGCACGCACACGCGCCCGGCGTGAGATTTAAGCCACCGGGTCCGAGACACGAACCGCGGTCAACTACGTGGGAGTCCAGAGACATAGCCATTATGCTAACTGCTGGTTTCCTTCATTCCATTCTTAACAAAGGAAAGTACAGTTCTTGCTTTTGAGGAGTTTTCAGGCTGATAATAAATTCATATTCCATTGTTTGTGATAGGAAGATTTATAAGTCAATATACACTTCCTCAAATATTAGTTATAAAAAACCAGGGAGATAAAACCCTGGAAAATATACATAGCTAACATCACACCTCCTGTCTTTGCCTTGTAGAATTTAACAAGTAACCTAACACATCTGTCTTCTGTATCCAATTCAGACTATCTAAAGTTTCAAATCTACTGAATATTGTGAACATCAAAATAAAAGCAAAACATTTTTGTTATCTAGAAAACAAAAATAATATTTTCTATATCAGTTATAAAAATATTATATTTTAGTATTAAACTTTGATATAGTAATTGGTTCTGCAGTTCCTCCCTAGAGAGGCTAGCAAACAAACAAGTTATGAAATTCTTAATGACGCTGACAACTATAGTAAGAGTGGGGTTTGAGATTTAGACTGTATATACCAGATAGTTCAAGAACATTCTAAATAACTTAAACTAGATCATAAAAGTCCAAAGGAGGGCTAGGTCATTAAAAATAATAGATACAGAAGAAAAAACTAGATCAAGAGTATTTAAAGTCCAGTGATGGTCAGAAGTACTACTATACAATTCATATTACACACACAAAGTTCTTTTTTTTTTTTTTTTTGAGAGGTTTTTGCTATAGGATGCATGCGCTCACCAGAAAGAGAGAGACAGAGAGACAGAAAGCAAGAAATCACCCCCCGGGGGAATGGCCACACCGCAATCCCTTCTCCTTTCTCCTCTCGGGGTCTTGGGCATGCACACACATGAACCTAGCGTGAGTTAAAGCCACAGAGTCCGGGACTCAAACCGCAGTCAACTACATGGGAGTCCAGCGACACAGCCATTACGCTAACTGCTGGTCCCCACACACGAAGTTCTGACTACCACTTGCCAGTATCATCTAATTATGCCATCCTTCTTGTAAGAAAATAGCAATATTTACTACTTTGTACCATTTCCAGGTATATAGGGGGCTCTGTATAGATCCACATTTACTATCTCTTTCTCCATCTGAGGCCAATATATATATAGGTCTGAGTTAATTGTTCTTGAGAAAACAAAACTAGATGAATAAAATGAGAAAGAAATTCACAATCCTGGCTTTTCTAATACAGATTGTGTGTCCCTAATCCAAAAATCTCAAATCTGAAAGATTTCAAAAATCTGAAATATTATGAACATCAACATGACACCACAAGTGGACATTTCCACCTCCAACTTCACGTGATGAGTTGCCGTCAAAATGCTGTAATACAAAAACATTGTGTAAAATTACCTCTAGACTATGTGTAGAAAGTGTATATGAAACATAAGTGAATGTCAAGTTTAGACTTGGGTCCTAACCCCAAGCTATCTCATTCTGAATATGCAAAACATACCAAAATCCAAAAACTTCCAAAATCTGAAACATTTCTGGTCCCAAGCATTTTCAGATAAGGAATATTCAACTTCTAAATATGATATGAGTCATCATTAATAAAGCAAGAGAAAATAAACATATGAGATTTCATATCCCATCTGAACATTTTGATGTTCAAAAGTATAATTTTAAAATACACTTACTTCAATTTCCGGCTAATTTTAGTAAATTCCACCAACCCAGCTTCCATAGGCAATGTTAGCTGTCCTGCTGTAATCATCAATCTGCAATCTTCATAGGTATGATCTGTTACTGGTATCCCCAGAGCTCTAAAAGTATCAAGAAATAAACAGAAATTCAATTACAAAAAAAAGTAATAATTTTTCATGAGACACAAGCGGCTCAACAAATAGTATGTGGAAAAGTATTTATTACTTTGTAAACCAGTAGCTTTGGCATTTCTTGCTGAAGAGACATAGTTCTCTACTTCTTCACATATTTTCTGGGGTCCAAATTAATCTCCCATGACTACATGCTTCTGTCTGTGTAGCTAATAATTTTTGTTCTGTGTTTTAACTAGAACAATAATAATAACTGATCTAAGTTTCATGGAAAATTAAAAGATAGGTTCAAGTCCATGTGAAATCTTTTACTAGATGTGGACTTTCGGCACTTAAGTCTCATTTTTCTTATCTGCACATAGGAATAATTGTTTTACTTACTCCACAGGATTAGTATAAGGACAAAATAAGAATGACTTTGGGGGTACTATTTAAATAGGTAAATGGCATTTGTACATATTTTAAGTGAAAGAGGTATACAAACTGCTAGCAATTGTGTTTTTTCATCTTTTGTAACTAGAGATCATCTTCTTGTTACAAATTAATCCTCTAAAAATACTGAAACAAATTAATAATAACTTAGTAAACATCCTCCAGCCACAAAGGATAGTATAATTCCTACTATCTACCTTGCTACTGCTCAGAGACTGAATGATAATGACATAGATTTGAAAAAAATGTACATATTAATGAGAACTAAAAAAAAAACAAAACAAACAGACAAAAAGCACTGATTACCAAGAAGAAAGGCTGTCTGATACATAAAATAATTTCCTGAAGATTCCTCTTCACGAAATTTTATTCACAAATATTCAGTGAAAATCATAAAATTAGATCTTTAACTGTATTTGATCTTGTTGAATCTTTATTAGGGACATTAAATTCAAAACAAATACAATCAGAATATTACACTATTTCTATCTAAAACTTTTTTCCTAGGCTGTTTTTAATTAATATTTTGATGTAAGCATATGTAAGATGGAAAATAAATTTTTTAAATATTTCAAGAATCATAATAATAAATAGTACAGAATAGTAGTTAAGATCTTGGACTTTAGTGACAGTGAAAATGTGAATTTGAGTCCCAGCTCAGTTACTATATAGTATAATTTGGAAAAAACTACTTAACTCTCTGAGTCTGTTCCTTACTTACTTCACAGAGTTGCTGTGAAGATGATGTTAAATAACACAGGTAAAATGTCTCACACAGTACTTGGTAAACATTTAGTAGGAGTTGTAATACTCACACTGCCTTACATCTACTTGCTCTTACAATTTTCAACTGTTTTTACCATGTATTTTCCTACTTAAGCCTCATAATAATTAAAACCATGAGAAAGGCCAGGCAATGATTGTAATTCTCATTTCACACATGAGGAGAAAGAGTCTTAAAGGGGACTGGTCCCAGGACCAGCAGTTGGTGTAATGGCTATGTCACTGGACTCCTATGGGAAAGAAGGAACAGATGCATAAAAATACTTTTAGAGAGATATTTGCTTTAGGGTTCATGCACTCGCCAGAGAGGAGAGAAAGACAGAGAGACAGAAGGCAAGAAATCATCACCTGGGGGAGATGGCCACACTGCAGTCCATTCTCCTCTCAGGATTTTGGGCACGTACGCATGCGTGCACACAACACATGCCTGGAGTGACTTTTAAGCCGTTGGGTCTGGGACTCAAACCGTGGTCAACTACATGGGAGTCTAGCAACGTGGCCATTATGCCATCTGCTGGTCCCCGTACTCCCTTAAAAAAAAAAAAAAAAAAAAAAAGCCTGCCTAAATAGATCCCATCTCTGTTTTTGGGCACTTTTTAAGAAGCCAAATACCTCCTATAAATTCTCTGAGTTACTAAATACTTACCTTAACTATTCTTACTTATTCTAACTTTTGTACATAAGCTGGTATGAAGATATAAAAAAGGAAGGGAAGAAAATAATATGAAAATGAATTTTATAACTAGTCTAGAAACTAGATAATATAAGTACATCCTGGAACATTTAGTAGCAATTTATTTTTTTTCTTTTCTTTCTTTCTATTTTTTTTTTTTTTGCAAAACATTCAAATATTTAATTTTGAAAAATAAAGTGATTCTGGGGGGCAGCAGGTGGCATAGATAGTGGTTAAGGCAGTGGAATCGCACATGGCCAACAGCAGTTCGAATTCCAGACCTGGAGATTTGAAACTCATGCCAGGCATGTGTACATTTGTGTATGCCCAAAATCCAGAGAGGAGAATGGAAGAGAAGGGATTGTGGTATGGCCATCCCCCCGAAGGGTGATTTCTAACTTTCTGTCTCCAGTAAGCACATGTGCCCTATAGCAAAACAAAACAAAACAAAACAAAACAAAAAAACTCTCTTAAAATAAAAAAGCTATTCTTCTATGTAATATTAAAAGATACATATAATACCAGAATAAAATATACATATGTCTATAGAATCTGTCTGTAAAGCCAAATTCAGATATGAAGCTAACCTCCCCCATGCCCCCAAAAAAAAAAAAAAAAAAAAAAAAAAAAAAGCCTGCCTAAACAGATCCCATCTCTGTTTTTGGGCACTTTTTAAGAAGCCAAATACCTCCTATAAATTCTCTGAGTTACTAAATACTTACCTTAACTATTCTTACTTATTCTAACTTTTGTACATAAGCTGGTATGAAGATATAAAAAAGGAAGGGAAGAAAATAATATGAAAATGAATTTTATAACTAGTCTAGAAACTAGATAATATAAGTACATCCTGGAACATTTAGTAGCAATTTATTTTTTTTCTTTTCTTTCTTTCTATTTTTTTTTTTTTTGCAAAACATTCAAATATTTAATTTTGAAAAATAAAGTGATTCTGGGGGGCAGCAGGTGGCATAGATAGTGGTTAAGGCAGTGGAATCGCACATGGCCAACAGCAGTTCGAATTCCAGACCTGGAGATTTGAAACTCATGCCAGGCATGTGTACATTTGTGTATGCCCAAAATCCAGAGAGGAGAATGGAAGAGAAGGGATTGTGGTATGGCCATCCCCCCGAAGGGTGATTTCTAACTTTCTGTCTCCAGTAAGCACATGTGCCCTATAGCAAAACAAAACAAAACAAAACAAAACAAAAAAACTCTCTTAAAATAAAAAAGCTATTCTTCTATGTAATATTAAAAGATACATATAATACCAGAATAAAATATACATATGTCTATAGAATCTGTCTGTAAAGCCAAATTCAGATATGAAGCTAAACGCAGAGTTTTTGTTCAATTTTTACAAAGAGAATAAACACTGATAACCTACTGGTTCCAAGCCTACTACTACTGGGAATGATTGAGTGAAGTGGTGCCTAAAGAGAAGGTACACACCTGGAGGACCGCCTGGGTGGTGGTATAGTATAACACATTCTTTCGTTCTAAGACAAGAGATGAATTATCTTATCAGAACAGTGGCCAAATTAAAACTTCTTTAAGTGCAAGAAAGTATTAACCTTAGATTTGAAGTTTCTAAATCCTAAATTTATACCCATCACTTTACAGGGTGACTTTTTCCCTAGCAACTTTCTCCTTTTTTGTTGCAATAATCACTAATGTCTTTGAATACCCAGCTTTAAAAAGCTATATAGAGGCTGAAGGGATAGCAGGCAGGCAATAGCAGGAACCACTGTCTAAGGGTGACAGGTCAGCTTAGAAGAATCTGCGTTATAGGTGGTACTGACTGGTCTCTTCTGGTTATTGTACCTCCCCGTCTTTCCATTAAAGAGACACATTTCCATCAATTTGGAGCTGCAGATGGGGAAAATACATATAGATTGTTTTACTGACTGCATCTCTGGGCATATTAGTTTACTTGCCAAAATGAATTAAGAAGAGAGAGACTCTTGGGAACCTGGAGTGGGAGGGTCTTAAAACTATGTTAGATGACATTTACTAAGATTTTCAATTATCCACTGGTTATAATTATATATAGACACTTACTCTGCCATTAAGTTCCGGACTCTACTGGCAAAAAGGACAGGATCAGTTTTTTCTTCATCATTTGGTACTTGAACAGGCATAAACTGAAAGACAAATATACCTTTCCTTAATAATCCTTAGACTATGACATGAAATGCTAAATAGATTAATTTATAAACTATAAATTTATTAACTCTCCTACCTTTCTTCAGTATAGGTTACCTACTGTATTGGAAAAAACACTGAACTCAGAGTCAGGAGATCCATATTCAAGCTCTGGGTCTGCCTGCACATTATCTTGCATGTCATTTAACTTTGCTGAACTGTCTCCTCAACCTTAAGCAGAGGACTATGATAGCCACTTCCCTGTCTGTTGTGAGGGTGAAAGGAGCTAATGTCTAGAAGCTGTAAAGGTATAGCTACTATTACCTTATGTTCAGAGCTGCTTTCTCTACCACTCCCACTACTTAATGTGAAAATATTTTTTCTGTCTTTTTTCTGTTTATAGTTTCATCATCTCTCTTCATTCAAATGTCACCATATTTTTATTATTTGATCAAATTTTGTCATTTCTTTTGCCTTTTTTTTTTTTTTTGAGAGAGAGATTTTTGCTAGGGTATGTTTCCTTGACAGACAGAGAGACACGAGTTTCAAGCCACTGGGTCTAGGACTTGAACCACAGTCGACCGTGTGAGTCCACTGCCTTAGCCACTACGCTATCTGCTAGTCCCATTTTTTCTATTTGTCATTCTAGCTTTTTGCTTAACACCATGTTTTTGCCTTTTTTTAAAAAATTTTTTTAAAGAGAGATTTTTGCTATAGGGTGAGTATAGTCACTGGAGAGACAGAAAGAATGTGAAAAATCATCCCCCATCGGGGATGGCCACACCACAATATGTTCTCTTCCATTCTCCTCTAGGGAATATTGGGCATGCATGCACACACACCTGGCCTGAGTTTGAAGCTGCTGGGTCCAGGACTCAAACTTCACCTGACTATGTGAGAGTCCAGTGACATAATCATTACGCCATCTGTTGGTCTCTATTTTTTGCTTTTTAATTTTATTTTCTTCTGCACCTAGTAGTCTGTGATACCTCATTTGTACTGTCCTTGTTATTTATGGTTTCCTAACATTAAAAAGCTTTTGGTGCCATATTCAAGTCATTACATATTTTTTGAGCACCTACTATATTCCAGGCAAGATTAATAGGGCCCTATTTGGGCTCTAAAGTTTTAATAGACCAACACATAAATAATCCCACATACTAAGTAGTAGTATTCTTATTTCTTCCAGTTTCAGATAAGTCTTAAAAGCTTAATTAACTTTCTCAAGGTCATGTAAATCATATGGTCAGGATTTAGCCCAAGGTTTGTCAGTTTTGAAAATCTTATTTTCTCCCCACTAAACCACCTTTCCTGGAGTATGAGAGTGTGGGGAAGGAAATGCAGTCAAAGAAAGAGTATGGTCCCTGGGGATAGGGTGCACATGGAAGAGATAGTTCTATAAATGTAGTCTATCTAAGAGCTAATATTTAATCTTTTTTCCTTTTTTTTTTTTTTGAGAGGTTTTTGCTATAGGGCGTGTGCACTCGCCAGACAGACAGAGAGAGACAGAGAGACAGAAAGCGAGAAATCACCCCCCAGGGGGGATGGCCACGCCGCAATCCCTTCTCCATTCTCCTCTCGGGATCTTGGGCACGCACGCACATGCGCTCGGTGTGAGTTTAAGCCACCGGGTCCAGGACTCGAACCGCGGTCAACTACATGGGAGTCCAGAGAGACAGCCATTACACTAACTGCTGGTCCCTGATCTTTTTTTCTTTAAAGATAAGGGTAATTTTGCCATCAGCTACTGTTTGTTGAATTATAACTATGAACCAGGTACCATGCATCATTTCATTTCATTAATTGTTCCCCAATTTTTATCATAAGGAATTAGGAATCACAAATATTAATGATTTGCTAAAGGTTTCATGGCCGTTCCATTCAACACATACTGCTTAGGCACCTTTTACGTGTCAGGTACTGGACAAAGCCTTGAAGACATAACAATAAAGTCTCTGCCCTCAAAAAGTTCTCCTTGGAGTGAGGTAGAAATTTGATATAATAAACTAAATCCACCAATAAAAACTATCATCTAGAGGCCAGCTGGTGGTGTGGTAGTTGAGGCACTGGATTACCACATGACTGACAGCAGTTCAGAGTCCCAGACCTCGTGGCTTGAGAATCATGCTGGGCACATGTGCATATGTGCCCAACAGTTCTGAAAGGAGAATGGAGAAGAAGGGATTGTGGGGGGTGATTTCTCACTTTCCCTCTTACTGTCTCTCTCTATATATATTTCCTGTGAGTGCACAAAAAAATTACCATCCATTAAGCACTTACTGTGTGCTGGGTACTTTATATGATTATTTTTCAACAATTCCTTTAAGAAAGTTCTAGCATTTCCATTTGATAGATGAAAAATGTAACTCAAATAGGTTAAATACTATAGCCAAGAGCACACATTAAGGCAGGGCTACAATTTGAAAGAACATAGTGTAAAAATACAGCATTTTGGGGGCCAGCCAGTGGTGTGCTGGTTAAGGCATTGGATTCTCACATGACCAACCATGGTTTGAATTCCAGATCTGGTGGCTTGAAGATAATCACCAGATGTGGGTGAAGGCACATGTGTTTGTAGTGGAGGAGGGAATAAGAGCAGAGAGAATGCCTAGAGGTTACTGCAATCTTCCTGTGAGAGATGTAAGACCTTGTATAGAGGAAGTGAAGCTGTAGAGGACAGCATAGGTGCAAGAGGCATTTTAAAGATAAAGTGTATAGGAATTACAAAATAATGTGTCATTTTACTTTTCACATTTATTTATTAACTTCCTCTAATAGGGGCAATGGCATGCAGCAGCAGGACAATTTGGCCTGGGGTGCTGCCTTGATTTTATTGTGTGACCCCCAGAAAAATCATTTAGCCTTTATATGTTTTAATTCTCTTACTTGTCAAATAAAAAAACCTTGACTAGGTAATATTCAAGATCCTTTCCAATTGAAATTCTGTATGTAGCTCTCTCTTTAGCATCCAGTTATTCTTTTTAGGTAGAAAAATAAACTAAGCCACCAGAGGTCTCCACATCACTTACATATCCAGAATAACAAACTATCTTTACGAATAAATGCTTCTAAAAATTTGCATAATCCTGACCTAGTAAAACTTCTTATACTTGCTTAGTGTAAAACTCAAGGAAGAAACAGTACATTAAAACTGACATTCACAAAATTGCTAACAAAATACTATAAGAAATTAAAGTTTTAACTGCCATATAATTTTTCATTAAAAAAAGTCAAATAACCATTTATAACACATTTGATTTGTAGGTCATAAAAACACATACTAAAAACTGAAAAATAAATTGCTGTTACATTATTAACCAAACATAACATAATGAACTATGCTTCTTTTCTATTAGTACAGGTAATATTTTTCATAAAAAGATTTTTAATAACTCCATACTGGCATGGCATTTTATTCTTGAGGAAGAAATAATCCACTGGGAGTACAAAATAATTAAATCCTAGATTTGATACTCATGGGTCTTGGAGGCTTTATGCCTTCTGAGAAGCTATTAAACGCAAATTCTAATAAAAAGTCACCTCTTACAGGATAAGACCATGCCCTCTCTATTACATTTACATTTTTCACAAAGTCATCCAAGGCTCGTACCATGAACATATCCTTTATTTGGAAGGGAAGATCAATACAGTGAGGAATATTATTGTCATTATTTATTACGGCCTCTAACAGATATCCACATACTCCAGTGACTTCAGGATCCCAAGTTTTCCTTTCTACCTCTGTCTTCTCTCTTTATTCTCAGTACTGACGCTGATGACTCACTCGATATCTTTATTTCATAGTCCTTTTTTCAGGCCACAGATATTCTTCTCAACATCACCTCAGCCATGGAAACAAATATGACCCTAATATCCTCCTAAGACAAGTTATTCAGTGAATTTCCTCTCAGTCTCTGATAATGTTTATTTCTCTCCTAATCTGGCCTTGAATTGAAGCTGACAACTCAATGGTCACATCAGAACCTACTCATCTCTCTATATCCACTCTTTCTGCCTCCTTTATCTACACAGCACTTGGAAGTCAGAGACTTCTGTATGGTCTCTCTGTCACTTAGAATCTCTTCTCGCTTTCATGGTGTTAATTCCTGATCACTTCTCCTGATCCTGTCTCTCACGTCTGTTAGAAAAAACTGAGGGATGGTAAAGAAAGTTACACCATGTCTTGTGCTCTTCAAGTTGCAATTTCACTTTTACCTCATTCTCCTGTGACCCAAGACAGCTTATGTGAACTTCTCTATTCCCTTTTCCAGTGCACCTGAAACTGGCTCCACAGTTCAGGGCTTTCCCCTCTCAAATATTCTCTAACCTCCATCATTCTTTACACTGCACCATCCTGTCCCCAGTGAGAAGACTAATTCACATGTTTCTCTAACACTTCTTATTTGCTCTTTCATTCCCAGCATGCCCTATTTCTTCTTGGGCCTTAAACTGCACACAAGATGAAGTCAAAATTCTTCAGGCTATTATGTAAGGCTATCCATTAACCAAAGCCAGTCTTTTACATGAATGCTCAATATCAGTTACACTAGTTTATTCATTGTTTCTTGACCACATCAAACACATTCCTTTATACTAAATTAACAATGAGGAAGAAGAAGATTAACGAGTGATGACACTGTGATCAATCTTTACACTTTTTTTGTAACAGAAGAGGATTTTAAAAGGTCAATTTTTTTCTTTTTTTCTTTTCTTTTTTGGAGACGTTTTTGCTATAGGGCGTGTGCACTCGCCAGACAGAGAGAGACAGAGAGACAGAAAGCGAGAAATCACCCCCCCAGGGGGGATGGCCACGCCGCAATCCCTTCTCCTCCATTCTCCTCTCGGGATCTTGGGCACGCACGCACATGCACCCAGCGTGAGTTTAAGCCACCGGGTCCGGGACTTGAACCGCGGTCGACTACGTGGGAGTTCAGCGACATAGCCATTACGCTAACTGCTGGTTCCTAAAAGGTCAATCTTAACAAATGTGCAGGTCTAGTTCTTTCCATGACTATTCTTTTAAGTCTTCACATAGAGAAGATGCAAAGGAAGATATTTATGAAAAAATTTGCTGTTTCCTTCCCAAAATAACAGAAACATCTAAATGAGGAGGGAAGTAATAGTTAATGTTCATTGACTATTACCATGTGCCATCTTATAAGTAACCTTATTATTAAATCCTCACACTACTTTAAAATATGTGATATTATCCCCATTTTACCTTAAAGAGGCTTAAGCAATTTGCTCAGGTACAAACAGGTAGATGGTAGCACAACTAGAACAAAAACTACAGATAATACTCTATGCATACACACACACACACACACACCTTATATTTATTTATTTATTTATTTATTTATTTATTTATTTATTTATATTTAGAGATAGAGATTTTTGCTATAGGGTGTGTGTACTCTCATTGGAGAGTCAGGGAGACTGAAAGCAAGAAACCACTCCCAGGGGCAATGGCCATGCTGCAGTCCCTTCTTCTCCATTATCTTCTCAGGATTTTGGGAATGCATGCATACCACCAGCCTAAGATTCAAGCTCCTGGGTCTGGGACTAAAACTGCAGTGGACCATGAGGGAGTCTAGCACATTAAGCACTGTGCCACCTGCTGATCCCAACATTCTATATTTTGATAATACTTCATTTCTCTACTAGTTATTACAAATATCATAATTTTACCAAGTTCCAGAACAAATTAGCTTTTCTATAAACAAGTATGTAGTGAGTTTGGGTGTATATGTATGATTAGTGGTGTAATGGAGATTAAAAGACCTGTTCAAGAATCAAAACTACAAATATTGATGTGTTTGGAGATAGTTAAAGAAACTATATATATGCTCAACCTTTCCCTAAATAATTAGCTCTTTGAAGATTTAAAAGTAATATATATGTCTAGGGGTTGTACAGGAGTTGAACATAAGACTTATTATTAATTAGAATCCTTTCCTAAACTGGAATTTTTTTTTAAATTAAATTTAAAAATCTCAATTACTTAAAACAATGAATTGCCCTTCATAAAGTATTTGACATAATGCTAACCAGTATAAGCTTACTATAAGCTTTGTAAGGAAATTTTTCCAAAAGCAAACTATGTCACTATACCAATAGACAAATCACTATTATTCATCTATATTAGCTGAATGATATCTAAAGGCAACATACTTTGAATGAAAACTGAGATTAGCCTATGAAAAATGAAACTCACTGAACAACCAATGTGAATGCCATATTTCCATTCATGAACTAGCTGTTGCCAATATAGTGCTACATAGTCTCACTGAGCAGGTATTCCTTCTCATGAGATAAACTAGCAGGCTCTTAATTTGTCTTATCTTGCAATGTTTCCTAATGGCTATCTTATTCCCTATGCATTTAAGCCATATGCTTATAAAGAAACATACTTGGGAAATAGCTGTTTGATAAAAGTGATCACAAAAAAATATATTAAGCACAAACATTGCATCAATTCAAAGAATAACTTTCAAGTGGAACTGATATGAAAGGACCCTGAATAACTCAGGGCTGATAAGACACCTGAAGTTTCTGCCCTCCAGCAAACTTACTGCCCCTCCCAAGAGCCACAGGGTAAACTGAAAACCTTCAATGGATTAGTACCTTGAATGTATCAGTGCCCTGAATAGATTAGGTTTCCTATTTCTCTGGTTCTTCCCTTTGACACTCCGGAGGGTGGATTCTGAAACCATTCCCCACCCAGAGACCTCCTATTTTCCAGCCAGAGACCTCTCATTCCCCACCCAGAGACTTCCCCTCCCCCAATTCCCCTATAAAAGACCCTGTCCAACCCCCAGTCAGGACTGGAGAATTCAGAGTGCTAACTCCTTCACACCCGCTGACATATTAAATGGTTCTCTTAATCTCTCCAAGTGCTGCTTTCCATTTCTCAGCATCTGGTTTTCCACAACATTTTGGTGTGTTGGCCAGGAAACAGAATCAGACTGGCCCTTTGTGCCACCAATCCCAGGGCGTTCCTCCCCAGGATGAGCACTATGGTGTGGAGAGATAGGCGCGCCCCCGTCTTGTTTGAAAGGATCCTTCAGCTGGGATGCTTGCCCCAAGGCTGAATGTTCCTGGATCATCGGACTCCAATTGGAGAAGGACCCAACTCCTGGAACTTGATGCATCAACCTTGATCAACTCTGGTAATCTGGTAAGCCCCCGGGAATCTGTAGAGCCCTAGTTAGACCTACTCGGACTGAGTAGAGTTGGAGACCCATACATACTCCTTCAGTTGCAGGACCGGCAGTTAGGGTTCATCTGGTGTATGGCTGTTGTTGGAGGGAATGTATAACCTCTGAATGAATATGAGTGTTTGTGATGAGTGAATGTGTTTGTGGCTCCATGGCTTCTCACTACGAAGAATGATTGGGTCTATTTAATTGCATTTCCATGGTAGTTCCGTGAATGCTAAATGGCAAAATTGGTGCTGAGGGACTCCTCCCCTCTCTACACATTCAATCTGGCGGAGGATATATATCCAACTGATTATTGCCAAGGAACTACACAAAGCCCGCAAGGGACACAGCCAGACAAATGCCTGATTGGTTCCCTCTGGGGGACACTCACTCTTTGTCTGTTGTGACATTGTTCACGGGAGGGGGGACACAGAGGTCAATGGGAGGGCTTTCTCTGTAGAGGTGGATAGACGGAGTAGTAAATGTCAGGTTGCCAGCTCCATCCTTAAATCCACCCAAAGCCATCTGGACCCTCCTACAAAGATTTCCACTGCAGAGCAAAATCTGCCCACTCTGTTTACAAAAGGAGAAGGCAGGCATCACCCTCTGCCTAGACAACCTACTGTCATCAATTAGTTTGACAGATTTCTACTCCCTTGTCTTCATCCATTCCAACCTGCCACCCGGCACACAAATAACCTCTGGCACCAGGGTATCCACTGTTAGAAGACTGAGAATATGGACCCCAGAGAGGCACCGCTATGGTCCTTCTCATTGCAGCCCTTGGCTGAGGCCCCCCTGCAAACTTGAACAAACTTGTCACCTACGCTGCCTGGCTTTTTCAGCAGTACTCTGGGGAGGCTGCACAGCTTCTGAGCCTCTGGGCTTAGACCCACACCAGGATCTGCCATCCCACAAAAGTCTCTTAATTGATCACTTCTTCCAACCAGTGATCTCCCAAGCCTTCTGAGAAGTGCAGGCTTTTAATAACTGGAAAGGTCAGAGATATTTGGGATACAATGAGAAAACCTCAGTCCAAGTCTTCTAAGCCCGCTGTGCTGGACTGTATGCTGAATAACTTTAAAAAGGGGTTCTTTGGTGATTATGGAATTAAAATGAAACTGGAAAAATTGAGAGCCCTCTGTGAAGTTGAATGGCCCTCCTTCAAGGTTGGATGGCTGCCACAGGGAACCCTCCATCTCCCTACATTGTGGACTATGTACAATGTTGTTGCTGGCACTTCCAGCCACCCTGAGCAGTTTCCCTATGCTGACTCATGGCTACAGATAGCCCAAGCTATTCCCCCCGGGCACGAATCTACATAAGAGAGAATAACCACTGCACTATTTTGGCTGCCCAACTCTGACCAAAAGAAACCTGCAGCTCCAATGCTGCAGGGCCCTCCAGAAAAGGAACTGTTAGTGCTCCACCCCCATATGTCCTGGCTGAGCCAGTAATTGAAACCCCACCTCCATCTGTTTCCCTGGGGCCTGAGGAACAGGCCAGGGAGCCAGCGCCAGCTCAGAGGGGAAGCCACCAGCCGTCCTGAACCCCTTGTCCAGATTCTGTCTCATCCATTGTCACTCAGCTAGCTGCTGCAGCCTGGGGCAACCTCACTCTTCAGATGCCCCTCCAGGAGACCCGAGGACCCCTCCCCCAAATAGGTGTAGATGGGGCTATTACAGAAGGCAGAGCAACTCTGTACTACCAACCCTTTACTATTACTGATTTGCTTAACTGTAAACACCACAACTCCTCCTGCTTGGAACAGCCTCAGGTGATGATAGATCTCATGGAGTCTATACTCCAAACCCACCAGCTCACCTGGGATGACTGTCGGGAACTACTCCTCACCTTACTTAATACAGAGGAGTGCTGCAGATTCCTTGTGGCAGCAAAGAGATGGCTACAAGAGCATGCCTGCAACGAAGTGGTAAATCCCAAGGCTTGGGCCAGAACTGCTTTTCTGAATGAAAAGCCTGACTGGAGTTTCAATACTGAGTATGGCTGTGCCCATCTCAGCAAGTATCAAGAGGCACTCCTGCAGAGATTGAAAACCAGTGCAAAGAAACCTACAAATATGGCAAAAACTACTGAAATAATTCAGAGGGCAGATGAGCCACTGGGGCAATTTTATGAGAGGTTCTGTGAGAACTATACTCCATTTGATCTGGAGAGCTCCGAAAGCCAGCAGATGATTAATGCCAGCTTTGTCACCCAATCAGCCTCTGACATTCATAGAAAACCCCAAAAGCAGGAAGGCTTTGCTGGAATGAATATCGCCCAGCTGCTGGAGATTGCTGAGTTTTTGTGAACCGGGACCAAGAGGAAAAGAAGGAAGCAGATTGGCAGATGAAGCAAAAGGCAACCCTACTGGCGGCCACCTTCAGACAACCAGATGCCCCCACCCAGTCTAGAGAGGGAGGGCAAAAACCAGCTGCCTCAGGTTTAGACTAACCCAATGTGCATACTGCAAAGAGGATGGACACTGGAAAGGCAAATGCCCCAAGCAGAAGGCAAATCAAGGGAAAAACACCAGAGGCCCACCGGGAGCCCCCAAGACTTTCCACCCAGAGCCCCTAAGAGAAATTCTGGCCATGATGGAATCAGAATAGGTCCAACCAAGCTTCATGATCCTGGGCCCCCAGGAGCCTCTGGTCAATGTCAAGGCAGGGGTCCAACTGATAACATTTATGGTAGATACTGGCGCTGAACACTCTGTTGTAACCCAGCCTCTGGCTTCCCCATAAGGCCGAAAAGCTACTATCATAGGAGCCACTGGAAACACCAGGACCCAGCCCGTCTTGCAAGCAAGAAGCTGCCAACTAGCGGGGACACTTGGTTACCCACAAGTTCTTGTACCTGCCTGATTGCCCAGTCCCCTTACTGGGAAAGAACCTATTAACTAAACTTGGAGTGCAAATCAGCTTTAACTCATCAGTCTCAGCTGCTTTAACCATCAGTCCTGCCAAAATCCTGACTGTGACAATGCCTTGGGAGGAAGAATGGCAAATGTTCATCCCCAAGGCACTCAGCAGAGATGACGAGGTACTTTCTTCACTTTTAGAGACTTTCCTGCCATCTGGGCTGAAGGAAGCCACCGGGGATAGCAATTAACCACCCATATGTAGTGGTTGAACTGACACCTCAGGTGCAGCCTGTGCACCTTCAACAATACCCAGTAAGCTGAGATGCTAGACTAGCCATAAAGAAGCACATCGACTGGCTCAGAGAAGCCAGAATCCTGGTTGAATGTCAGTCTCCCTGGAACACTCCTTTCCTTCTGGTAAAGAAGGAAACCTCTGGAGACTATCGGCCAGTCCAGGACTTGCAAACTGTTAACACCACCCACGGTGTCCTTACACCCCACCATACCCAATCCATATACTTTGCTGGGTGCTCTCCCCACTGAATTTGAATGGTTCACTTGTCTGGAACTCAAGGATGCTTTCTTTTGCTTGCAACTAGCAGCCATCAGTCAACCGATATTTGCCTTTGATGGAAGGATCCAGACACCCAAAAGAAAACTCAGCTCTCACGGACTCGGGTCCTCCGAAGGGTTCAAGAATTCCCTGACTTTGTTTGGAGAAGCGCTTGCTACTGACTTGGAAAATTTTCCAAGCCAAGAGACTGGACGCACTCTACTCCAATAGGTTGATGACCTGCTTGCTGGAGCAACCTGAAAAAATTGCTGGAAGGGAACTCAAGAGCTGCTCCAGCTTCTGTCCCAGGCTGGATACAAAGTCTCAATGAAGAAGGCTCAAATCTGCCATACCCAGGTATGATTCCTAGGATTCATTGTGACTGAAGGACACCATGCTCTTGGGCATGAACAAAAGCAGGTGGTATATAGATTGCCTCAGCCCACAACCCTGAAGCAACTATGTGAATTCCTGGGAGCCGCAGGATTCTGTAGAATCTGGATACCAGGCTTTGATGAAAAGGCTAAGCCACTATATGAAATATTAAAAGGTCAAGAAACCCCCTTCAAATAGGGACCTCTCCAAAAGCAGGCTTTCCAGGATCTTAAGTCAAGTCTTGGAAAAGCCCCAGCTTTGGGACTCCCAGAGTCAAGAGTTCAATCTATTCGTACATGAAAAAAGTCAGACAGCACTAAGAGTTCTGACTCAGTCCATTGGACCTTGGGAGAGACCCATTGCTTACCTATCTAAAAGATTAGACTCAGTGGCATCTGGATGGTCCCTTTGCCTACAAGACCTTACTGCCACTGTTGAACTGATAAAAGAGGCAGACAAGTTAACCTTAGGCCAAGTTATTAATGCCTGGGTCCCCCAGTCAGTGACCACACTGATAAACACAAGGGGATAAATGGCTACCCAGCTCTAGGGTAGCCCACTACCAGGGCTTATTGATTGGAAATCCCCAAATTAGACTCCAGACTCTGCAGACACTCAACCCCACTAGCTTCCTCCCGGCCACGCTGGGGCCTCCTGACCACAACTGTGAAGAGACCCTTGATGAGGTTTTCTTCTGGACTTCCTGATCTTGTAGACACACCACAGAAGGCCCCCTACCTCAACCTCTTCACTGATGGTAGCAGCTACATGAAGGATGGAATTCGATGTGCTGGCTATGCCATTACCTCTCAGGACACAGTGATCGAGGCTGGAGCACTGCCCTAAGGATGGTCTACTCAGCAGGCTGAACTCTGGCATTAATCCGGGCCCTAAGATTAGTGGCCAGTAAGAGGGTAAACATCTACACAGATTCATGATATGCCTTTGCTATCCTACATGTTCATGGAGCTTTGTACTAAGAGAGAGGACTTCTCTTGGCAGAAGGAAAGATGGTTATAAATAAAGAGGAAATCTGCCAGTTATTAGAAGCAGTCTAGGAGCCCAAAGAAGTAGCAATCATCCATTGCAGGGGAAACCAGAAGGGGGAAGACTCCATCACCCTGGGAAACAAGTTGGCAGACCAGACGGCCAAGGTTCCTGCCACTGAATCCCAACTGCTGTAGCCAACAGGTTACCACTTACACTCCCGAAAGCCCCTCTTAGACCTCCAGTGAACATCACTGGGAAAAGTCAGAGGGAGCAACCCTGGGAAAAGACAGATGGTGAAGACTGCCAAATAAAAGAATATGCATACCTCAGTCCCTGGGATATTCATTAGTAAAGCAGCACCATGAGTTGACTCACTGGGGAAAGACTAATCTAGAAAACATGCTAAGCCAATAATATTTTTGAGTCTCCTGCTGTCATTGTGTGCAATTGTGAGTGTGTGGTGTGAGACCTGTGCCAGAAATAATCGCGCCCAGGGGCCAATTCTGCTGGCTGGAATACAAGCCACCAAGACAACTCCCTGGAATTGCTGTAGACAGTCTTCAAAGTGCGACCATGGGATGAGCAGTTAGCATAATGGCTATGTCACTGGACTCCCACTAGTCGACCGCGATTTGTGTCCCGGACCCGGTGGCTTAAAACTCACGCCGGGCGCGTGTGTGTGTGCGTGCCCAAGATCCCAAGAGGAGAATGGAGGAGAAGGGATTGAGGCATGGCCATCCCCCCTGGGGGGTGATTTCTTGCTTTCTGTCTCTCTGTCTCTGTCTGTCTGGCAAGCGCACGCGCCCTATAACAAAAACCTCTTCAAAAAACATAATCCACTTATTTTAAAAACCATAAAACTCATATGACATTCTTGAATAATACATCTTAAAGTAGGTTTACTCAATATTCAAACAGTTCTAAAAACATGTTTAAAATAAAAACAAGGATTCCCATTAGTTTTAAAGAAAAAGAAAAGAGGAGAATATTTCTGAACAACCAAGACAATTGAAATGAATCAATGAAATGACTTGAGACTGCTAAGTGAGATCCGTGTGGGGTGGCTCAAGCTCAGCCTTGACAGACATGGTGGAAAAGCTGGAGACTCAGAGACAGGGACCTGCTCTTCAGTGCCTTGAGCCAAGCTGTTGATATTTTTAGTGCTTGAAGGACTGCTGGTTTGCATTTTTCAGTTATACCCCAAAAGTGGGGAATTCAAATATTCAAATATGAAATAGTTAGGCATTGCCTGGATGAAAGGTATCATTGTAATCTAAAATAAATATAATTAAAATAAGAAATAAATTTGCAGTCCACAAATTCCCATCCTCTCAGACAGCACCACAATTTTAGAACTGAAATCTCTAACAATTCAGCTATTTTCAATGGGCAAAAAGCCATTTTGTTTGTGAAGATAATGAACAAAGGATACATTCTTTTCTTTGCCAGAAGATACTATCCAAACAGGCCTCAGAACCAGCTGGAGAATTCAAATACTGTAATTATAAAAAAAGAAAAGAAAAAGAAAAAGGAAGGAAGGAAGACAGCCATGATATAGAAAGGAAATGTGGTAATAGTGGTCAGTTCAAAAAGAGAGAAAAAAAAAAGAGGAATTCACATACCTCTGTTGTAATGCAGTTTGACCACTGACACATGTGCTAGACAAAATGTACAGTTCTGTGTGCATTTCCACATCTGCTGTTAAATCTTGTTTTAGTTGGAGAGGACTAAATTTAGAGGAAAGGATAGTGAGAGACAGAGAGAGAGAAAGAGGTAACATAACAGGGCTATTTCAAGTATTAGTTTCTGTTTTATTTGTTTAACAGAACAAGATTATTGTACAGCTATTAAAAGAAAGAAGAGCATGCCTCTGTTGTAATGCATCCTCATGAAAGGAATGCTTCTTTTGTTTTATAACTTTCTAAGCTCAAAGTCCTTAGAAATACTATTACTATTCATGAGTTCCATGAAATACATTCTATAGAACACCGATTCTAGAAGGTATCCAAAGAAAAAGGGGTTCTGTGGTCAAACATTTCAAAGACACTGAGAAGTACTGAGAAAAAAACTTAATTCATTCTGTGTATCCAAGTATTTCCTAAACTTATTGGGACACAGATTAGTTTTTATTTAGAAATAGATCTAAGTACATCACAGAAACTAGTGTTTTGTTCTATTATTATTATTATTATTATTATTATTATTATTGTTACTGTTATTGTTATAATTATTATTTTAGCAACACTGAAAGATGCTAATCTGGTTTTTAGACTGCAGAGTTGGGGAATAAAATGAATAAGCAGGTATTTCAAAGCAGATAGACAACACCCATCTCTAGAAAAATTTCAGTGAAGTTAAACTTATTTTGAAATATAATTTCTTTTCCTGTATCATTTGGTATTATTGACAACCTCTAAATGGCTGAAGGACTAATCTACCCAACAAAACCAAATGATACTCTTGTAAATTAAATTTCACAATCCCATCACTTATAGGACTGGTTCCCACACAAGACTCCGTAGTTCTTATGTGAATTACAAAAATGCAAGCAAAAATGTGGGGAGCCATTATTCTAATCCTCTATCTTCAGAGGCTACTTGGTGGTTTAAAATCTACTAGGTTCTGAATTCAGAATACCATTCCATATGGTATCTAGAGATGAAAAATAGCTCTGGAACCAACCTTTGGAGTCTTAAAAATCCAGTCAAGATTGTCCCTCACCCCCACCTGCCACTGCATCTTACATCAAAAGACTGTCCAGTCAATGATGATATGAGCTGTCTTCCACACTTGATTTCCTCAGACTTTCCATGTGCAGAAGGAATCTAATCTCTGTGTCTCTCCCCTAAGTCCCAAAGAACACCTCTTAACTTTCAAAGAAAAAAAACTCTTCAAGGCATTAGTGAGCTCCCTCACCTACTGTGGGCTTCTATTTCTTTTGTTTTTGTTTAGTGGGGTCAGGATGTAAAAGCATATCATTCTACTAGGCAGAAGTTAGTTACAAAAGGAATAAAGATATAGGAATAGGTGATTTAAAAAAATATCTGGTTAGCCAAGGTATTTAGAGGTTCCCAAAAGTTTGAGGTGTTCTAATACGATTCTAAGGGCTAGCTCTGTCAGTCTGGATTTAGATTTACAGTCTAATCTCTAAAACCTTAGGACTTCTTTTAAAGATGGTGGACCTTTATACCTGGTTTCTTTAAACTAAAAATTCAAAATTAAAGGAAAGGCCAAATTTCAAGATCCAAGACTATACATTATAAATAACTTACCTCAACTTCTACCTTTGTGAAGGGCTGGCAGAAAGTAAGCACACAAAGCTGAATGCTGAAGAGAAAAAAAAAAAGAAGGCTAATTTTACAAGGTAATATAAGCACCATCTAATACTATTCCATAATCCTTTCTTTACACACAAGCATTCTCATGTCATATTTTATATATATATTGCATTTATAAACACTACAGTATAGCTATACAACCTCTTGGGTTTAAAAAACTATATTTTTAAAATTCTAATTTACTGCCTTATATGACCCAAGTATAATTTGTTTACATTTCAAAGGGAAACACCTATTTACCATGTTCTTTCTTTCTCTTTTATTTATTAATGATAGAGTGTGTAAGAGAGAGCCATGCACACTCCACAGAGTCTGGTCACACCATGATCCCCTTCCTCCAGTCTTCTGGCCCATTAAAACTGGGGCACTCATGTGTGTCTGGCACTAAGTAATTGTTCTTTTTTTTTTTTTCTTTTTTTCAGAGAGATTTTTTTGCTATAGGGTGTGTGCACTCACCAGAGAGACAGAGAGACAGAAAGCCAGAAATCACCCCCCAGGGGAGAAAGCCTCCTCACAATCCCTTCTCCTCCATTCTCCTCTTGAGATTTTGGACTTACATGAACATGTATCCCACATAAGTTTGAAGCCACAGGATCCAGGACTCAAACCATGGTGGACTACATGGGAGTCCAGTGACATAACCATTATGACACCTGCTGGCCCTGCAACTATTCTTGACATTCAAAAATGAAACCACCAAATGCAATACCAAACATGTATTTGTGAGTCAGAGTTGCAGCTGAACAGACTAAATCCCAGACTCTGAAGTTTCCTTGACTATACAGAATTATGGGTTAACACCCTAGAGAAACCACTCAAGGTCACATTTTAAGGTACTTAATGTATTTACAGGAAAACTACTGAGTAGAACCTTACATATCTAAACATTGTTTTTTTTAATTTAATTTTATTATTATTATCATCATAATCTTCTTTGTATTACATTGGGTTACATATAATTTTACAGTGTATTACACTGCTTTGTCAAAAGGAAATGTCATGCATGTCAGTCAATACATAGACATTAATCTCCCCACTTCATCATTCAATATCTTTTCTATGTTTTTCCAATCATTATTATTATTGTTCTAATTATTTTTTAAAACAGTCAATCACTATTTCTCATTTTACTTGTAAAAAGACTTTACCCATCATGAAATACTTCTCAGACCAATCCAGTTGAGAATACTATACATATCATCACCAACAACATTGTTTTTTTTTTAAGAGAGACTTTTATGCCATGTACGCTCACTGGAAAGAGAGAGACAGTAAGTGAGAAATCACTCCCCAGAGGGGATTACCATGCTGTAATCCCTTCTCCATTCTACTCTTTGGATTGTGGGCACACATGCACACGTGCCTGGTGTGAGTTTTAAGCTGCTGGGTTCAGGACTTAAACCATGGCTGACTCTGTGGGAGTTCAGTGACATAACCATTACGTCTGCTGGTCCCACATTTCTAAACTCTCTTCTGATATTTAAAAAGAAAAAAAAATCAGTGGGCTTTCCTTAAAAGCAGAACACTTATCAAAATTGTCTCAGTTATCAATAAATGTTTTAGCTATGAAAAAATATTCTGAAAAGTTTCAAATTTCTTTGTGAAGTTAGACAAAGGCTTTCTTTAAAATGGTTAAGCAATCTTCCCAAAGATAATTTGTGAAATAGTTTTTCCTCCTTGCAGCTTTCTAGTGTATATGTAGACTCTCTGGGTAAGATTTCTATGGGATTTTTAGTTTAGACAGCTGATCCAGAAATCAGGCAGAGTGGATTGGAATACATGTTGAAGAAAACAACCAATCATCCTTTTTTGCTATTACAAAATTAAAATATGACTTATTTATAGAAATTACTTGAAGGAACTTAGGAAATGTAGAGATTTAACAAGATAGTTAAAAAAATATTTAAAAAGTAGATTTACTACTGAGGTGTAAATCATGCTGGGTAAAGTCTCTTCACAATCTAAATCATGTATAGCGATTTAATGTACAAATAATAATAAAAAATTAAAAGAAATGTAATACACTGTAAAGATACATGTGATTAAATGCAATATTAAAAAATATGATAATAGTAAATAAAATTAAATTTAAAAAGATTTATAACTTTCCTAAATTAATTATAAACTAATAATGTCAGTTCTTGAACCTTTCATCTGAAAGGGAAAATTTTTTTACTATCTAGTAACTCCAAACAAAAGCGATCCACATTCTCTACCACAAAGTAAATTGTATCTAAACTATTTAATAGGAGTCTTGGAATTCAATTATTTGAATGTATATTCTGTTCTGAAAATTCTGAGTGTTGTAAAAAATAAATAAATAAATAAATAAATAAACAAACAAACACACATCATACCTCATTAAACCTGTCTTGTCCACATTAGAGATGAACTAAAAACTTTCAAGAATGAGGAAAGAGTTTTCCCATAGCTGACTCTTCTCTAAGTGTAGTCCCCCATTCTCTTCTCCCTTAGGATATCTGCTGTGGTGTAAAAATCTTGTCTTTAAAATCTAGGTCTAGAATAGCACTGGGAACAAGGGCAATTCAGAAAATTGATTTAGAAATAATAGATACATGGGCCCAATAGGCAGCATGGTGGTTAAGGTACTGGACACTCCCACGTGGCCGACCACTGTTCAAGTCCCAGACCTGGTGGCTTTCCTTTTTCTCTCTCTGTGTGTCTCTTTTTGGTCAAATTAAAATAAAATTAATGAATAAATAAAATAAAATAATTATTTTTTAAAACAAAGTAATAGACACAGTGCTAACAATAAGGTTAAACAGATCAGAAGACAATGGTGGAAATGAGATTTGCCATAGTGCAGAATGCGGTGTGACATTTGTACAAAACAAAGTTGTGTCTTTTAAAGAGTTTGTGTTTGCTTACAAATCCTAAGAAATCTTTGACTCTTAAAATATTTTTTAGCTCTTTCTCTTCTGAATTCTCTCTCCTATTTTCTTTTATCTTCTATCACATACTTCCCAGGTTAGAAGGTTAGATTAACTAAACTATTTTATTTTATAAACTAAACCATTTTATTTTCTACTCCTGATCTTCCCTCCAGAAGAGCCTTCCCCTAGTTGATCTCTACATCTACACAAATTGGTATGTAACAACAACAAAAACATCATATTGAACCCAAAGTCACTATAAGTATAAGGGATTTAGCCTGTAAAGGCCCAAAGGATGACACGCTTTAGGAAATACAAATAAGATTTTAGGTACTTATTTTGCTAAAATGCCCCTCCCACCACCTGTACTTGCTTCTCCTAAGTCTCCCTTGTGTAAAGATCAAAAACTAAGAATTCAAATTCAGTAATAGCATGAAACATATATTTGAATCAAATGAATAAATGGATTTCCTATTTCTCTATCTAGATATCCTTTACAATTTATGTTGTTTATTTTTTATGTTACTTGCTCAATTTCACCTATGAGGGACAGAAGCATAACAGAAACATAAATGTTTCACACTTGCTAATATTGTTCCACTAGCCCATCAGTTGCTTATTCTAATTTAAATGTATTATCTCAAAGCAAATTACATACACAAAAAATGGAGAAATTATGCAGTATTAAAAAATTCTAATTTTTAGAAGTTGGTTGGGTTATATGAAAGGTATCTAAAGCCCACAATACGCTTGAAGGCAAATGAAAATTTTCTTTCAGACATTTCCAGTGGTGGCACCTACCCATCAACAATGTTATTTGAGTACTATGCTTAACAGTATTAAAACTGGGCAAATTTCCAGGGAAAGTCCCCAAATCCAAGTGTTTCATATGGCTCGTCCCAAAATTTAAACAGGCTGATATTTATCCAGAGGGAACTAAACAAAAGATCTTGAAAGTAAGTTTCTACAAGTTCTGTGTTTTGGTAAAGGCATGTTTCACTTTAACTTCCGTAATAGTGAAACTGTATGTGTCTCTTCTCTTAAGATGCTTATAGAAACTGCTGATCACAATGATTTTAAAATCTAAGAACAGAACTGAAATTTTGGTTAGCTATTTTCTCAACTCATACAAAATACCACACTATTTTAGGCTATATGACTAAATTGCCCTGAACTGCTAAAACAACTTATTAATGTACAGATGGAGAAACTAGACAATGTTAAATATGCAATGGAAATAAAACTATAAAATTAAATCTATGTATAATACAAACTAGGTCACTGCAATAGTCTTTTTTTTTTTTTTTTTGGGAGGGGTTTTTTTTATGGGGCTCCCGCAAGACACAGAGACAGAGAGACAGAAAGTGAGAAATCACCCCCCGGGGGGATGGTCATGTCGCAGTCCCTTCTCCTCCACTCTCCTCTCGGGATCTTGGGCACGCACCCACACGCACCCGGCATGAGTTTTAAGCCACTGGGTCCAGGACGTGAACTGCAGTCGACTACATGGGAGTCCAGCAACATAGCCATTATGCTAACTGCTGGTCCCACTGCAATATTCTTTACAAATTGGTAGATAAGCATTTGAGACTCATTTGAACATGACAGATGACTAGAATTCTGAACATGGGCAACATCAAGGGTTAATGGGCAAGATAGTGATGCTCCCTATAGAGACATCAGTTACAAGACTTAAAACTCTGATTAAACATCTTTACTCTTAGAAAAACAAGTATTTTAAAAAAATAATTAAATTGTCTTTCTTTTTCTTCATTAAAATAAAATTTTATAGTAATAGACATAAGTGACTTACAATGTATATCCTTGCCATGTCCAAGTCACGGTATCCTGCAAATAGCAAAAGTATTTAAACCTTCAGCCCAGAGGAGAAACACCACAGAAAACAACAATATTATTTTAATATTGAGATTCATGTACTTTTTCCCCCTGAAATTAAAAGCAACATGTTGAAAAGTAAAATAAGCATATTATGATTATTAAAGGATTCATTAATCTGGAATTCTTTATATTGAACTCTGTATGTACTATATTTTTTTTCATCTGATAACTATGATAGCTACTAAGTGACTAATGGGCAGGTAGCATATACAGTGTGAATATACTGGACAAAGAGATGATCCATGTCCCAGCAGGACAGCATGAGCTTTCATCATGCTACTCAGTAAGGCACACAATTTAAAACTTATGAATTGTTTATTTCTGCAATTTTCCATTTACCATTTTAATTTAATTATTTGAGTTCATTTTAAAATCAGACTGCAGTTGAACATGGGTGGCTAAAACAGTGGAAAGTGAAACCTCAGATAAGGAGACACTACTGTGTATCTATATAGCAAAGATTCACCTTCCTTAAGTCACCAACTATCTTTTTATGAAACAAATTGTTCTGAATTTTTAAAACACTATTGAATGTGCTTAGCTATTTTTCTCCTAATAGGAACATATCCAAATAATTAATTTTCATTCCAAAAAAACCCACATCATTTCTCAAAAAAAAGGGGGGGTGGGTTAGTTGAGAGAAAAGATTAATGTAGTGCATAGTGAATGAATTTAAATATGCATTGGACAATAAATTTAAACCTACTAGAAAAAGCATGATGAATAAAAATCTGACAGTTTGAGGCCAGCAAGTGCTGTGGTGGTTAAGGTGCTGGACACTCCCACATGGTTGATCACAGTTCAAGTCCCAGGTCTGGAGGCTTGCTTTCTCACTTTCCCCCTCTCTCTCTCTCTGGTCAAATTAAAATAAATAAATGAATAAATAAAATTAAATGAATAATTCTAAAAAAAAAAAAAAAGTCTGACAGTTTTAATTCATTTTTTAAAACCACAAACCAAGGTTGAGAAACAAAACACTGAATAGAAAATCAGATTGATGAGAATGTTTAATCCTAAATTTTTATTAATTTTGTCAAAGGGTTCCTACACTTGCCAGAGAGACAGAAAGAGAAAATAAGAGAGCATCTCTCCTCCTTGGGGTGATGGTCATACTGCAATCCCTTCTCCATTTCTCCCTCTTTTTGTGACTTTGGGCATGCATACATATACACTGAGTGTGTTTCTCAAGCCACTGAGTCTGGGACTTAGACCACATTGTCAGCCATGGGGGATCCAGCATTTTCAACCACAATTCTATCAGATGGCCTTAGAACTCCTAATCTTCAATAGCATAAATAATCAATAATTACTTCCTGCCCTTTATACATAAATTCTCTAGTCCAGAAAGTTCCTCTCAGAACCAAAATATCCTCTACTCTCAAACACTTTATTTAGAAAATGGTGAAACAATCAATACTCGGAGGACAAAAATATACCCAGCTAGAGAAGAAATTACTTATTTCCTGAGCTAACTCTGGACTTTATATGGGATATTAAGTTCTTTTCAGGTATTTCCTTATTGACTTAAGCTACTTGCCAAGGGTCACACAGCTAGTAAGTACTAAGGGAGTAATAAAAGACCAAGTCTTTTCCAGATTTATCTTGCTATTATAATCCTTCTCCACCTGTAATGACCACCAAATCAGAAAGATTACTTCCAGCCTTCATGAAAATCACAAATGTCTACTACCCAGTCTAATGAGACCCTAACTCTGAGGCTTAATCATACAATCATAGTGACAATAGAGACAAGACTAAGGAAATGTCTTTTGGAAGCTTAGTAATGTTTAATACAATATT
The DNA here is from genome assembly GCF_000334495.1 of Tupaia belangeri chinensis. Classification (NCBI taxonomy): domain Eukaryota; kingdom Metazoa; phylum Chordata; class Mammalia; order Scandentia; family Tupaiidae; genus Tupaia; species Tupaia belangeri. Next base: position 2,953,338 of record NW_006159713.1, on the reverse strand, counting down.
TAAAACAATATTTAATATTGGCATCAACAAATATGTTTCTATCTTGCAAAACTTTAAAAACTGGACATGGCAAGCAAAATGAATCTGCCCACCTGTTTTCATCATTTATTTTACATCATCACATCCTTACTCAAATAGTAAAAGGGTCCCCAGAGCATCTGAGCCATCTGAAATATTTCAAATTCTTTCCACAGTAAAATACTATGCTTACCAGCTTGTTTAGGTATCTGAGGAGGACTGGCTGCACTGGAACTCCTGGAATGAAGGCTCCTATAACCACAATGAAAATTGATCATGGATTTTTCATGAATAGAAATTTTACCCACCAAATTTAATAATACGTAGTACAAATATATGAAATACTTTAAGAATATACATAACAGAAACTATTTAGTAAATGTTGGCAAATTCCTAGTGTTTACCAAAATGAGGAATTCTTAAAATTAAGTATTTAAGCAAAATATTAAATATCTTGTGCCTGAACCACTTAAAATAATTACTTACATATTCTTCTACTTATTTTCATATTCCAAATGATATGTAGGACAGGCATACAGTAGGATTAAAATTAATGTAATGACAAAATCAAGACAAGGAGAGAAGAAAATCTTGATGAAACCAAATATTCAGGGAAAGAACTACCACACTTGATGGAAGTGAGTCATAAGAGTTATAAATTATGATGAGTTTTAAAGAGTTATAAATTATGACAGACTTTATACTGTTAAAAGGCAGTACACCGTAGAAGGCATTCAGAAATATTATAATGGTAGAAAAATAAGTTTGCTACTTTATAACATAGGACCCTAAGAGTCTGTGAGATTTCCTTTGGGAAAAAGAAAAATGTTGGTGGTTTCACACACATAAGTACTCGGAGGGGACACAATAAAGAAGAAGGAGTTATAATACCCAAAGAAAAGCAAAGGAGGGAGCTCTGGGGATTCATGATGCTAAAATCTTTCTATTAGAAAAAAAAAAAAAAAACTCAGAGCAAAATAAACCACTGTTTTGAATACTATCAAACATAATTTAATTTTTCTCACCTGGCTTAAAAGTAATCAAACAGGAACGATTTGTACAAGTACCTTCTGGGAAAATTAATACCTTGGGAAAAAAGAAACAGATTTAACATTTCAATCTAATAGATTACCTTTTTACTGCTTTTCTATAACTTCACAAACAGTTGCCAATGCTTAGAACACGAAAATGAATTAAAAGGCTAACATTTGATTCTTATAAAAGCTAGAATCAGATTATTCAAGTTTTTCTCTGAAAGAAGTATAGTTTGATTATTAAAGTAATCAGGAAATAAACTTAAGCTTTGACTAGAGAACACATTTAATAAATGTTTCTGAATGATGATACTAGTGATTTGAATAAACTTAAAAGAATATGTAGACCATAAGTCATAGTCAAAGTGTATATTAAGTTATTAAATTCTATCCCATGTTGCTATACATCCTTAATCATGTAATTTCCTATTTCTTTGTCTCAGTTTTCCCATTAAATGATACTCACTCCCACAACATACAGTTCAGTGAAGTCTTGAAGATAAAGGAGGAATTGCTTACAATATGCTTTATGATTATTTGAATTAGTTAACATATGGAATACAACTTAATATTGTTTTTGGAAGACACTTTGGAGTTTTAAACATACTTCTTTATGTTTTTCATGTGAAATATATGCCATATGGTTAGTTTCCCCATTAACTAAATTAAACAGAAGATTGATTCTGGGAAACTTTTAAAACTTAGCCATGAGTAAATGCTAAGTATATAAAATTTAAAAGAAAATTCTTACATGAAGAGTATTTAGTAATGTGGATTTTATAATAAGATAAAACATTATTGGGCCAAATTGCCACAATTTAACAAATAACTTGTAAACACTATAAATAGATATAATTCCATCCTCCAATTTTAAACATGGATTTCCTACAATAATCAGATACAATATCCATATGTTGTATTCAGTGGAAATTCTTTTAATAATGAATAGACATAGAACAAATCATAATATCTGAGTATTAAAAGTCAACTAGTATCTCTAATGCTTGAAATTCTTTCTACAATATCCCCCCCAAGTGGTTGCTCAGCTAATGCCTGAAGTCTGACCATTTTTATCTGGACAGAAAGAAGTTCTTCCTTAAGATGAGCAAAATAAGCTGAACTCTATTTGGTTATTATCTCCTACCTAGCTGTCCCATAATCCTTGGATCCAAAGGAGAAAAAAAAAAATCAAACACCATTTCAAGTGCAAGCTCTTCCTAATAATTTTAAAAAATCATTCTTCACATGCCTTGGTTTCTAAAACTTCCTGGCGTTCGTACTCTTCTTAGTACTTTATCTTCTGTATGTCATCATGGGTATCCAAATTGTGGAGGGACCATTAGACTGCTAGAAATCACTTTTTTCAAATAGGCAAAAAAATAGGAATATTTAAAATTGCTCCTGGCTTGTTGTGCAATAAATATCCCTCTCTCATCCTCAAATGGCATTACAAAGGGGTAAGATGGCAAAGTTTGAAAAATGTTATATGTCATTATGTTATATTTCCTGAACTAAAAAGTAATATCTAAATATTCTAAAGGTAAGATTAATGATCTTAATCACTTTTTTCAGTAAGCCTATTATACTGTTGAGTACAACTGAGCTTTTATATCTCTTATCTCATCTTTAAGAGGATAATTACATTCAGAGGTAAAGAATCAGTTTTTTTTTTTTTTTTGGAGAGGTTTTTCGCTAATAGGGCACGTGCGCTCGCCAAACAGACAGAGACAGAGAGACAGAAAGCAAGAAATCACTCCCCAGGGCGGGATGGTCATGCCACAATCCTTTCTCCTCCATTCTCCTCTCGGGATCTTGGGCACGCACACACAAGCGCCTGGTGTGAATTTTAAGCCACCGGGTCCGGGAGCAATAAATATCCCTCTCTCATCCTCAAATGGCATTACAAAGGGGTAAGATGGCAAAGTTTGAAAAATGTTATATGTCATTATGTTATATTTCCTGAACTAAAAAGTAATATCTAAATATTCTAAAGGTAAGATTAATGATCTTAATCACTTTTTTCAGTAAGCCTATTATACTGTTGAGTACAACTGAGCTTTTATATCTCTTATCTCATCTTTAAGAGGATAATTACATTCAGAGGTAAAGAATCAGTTTTTTTTTTTTTTTTGGAGAGGTTTTTCGCTAATAGGGCACGTGCGCTCGCCAAACAGACAGAGACAGAGAGACAGAAAGCAAGAAATCACTCCCCAGGGCGGGATGGTCATGCCACAATCCTTTCTCCTCCATTCTCCTCTCGGGATCTTGGGCACGCACACACAAGCGCCTGGTGTGAATTTTAAGCCACCGGGTCCGGGACGCGAACCACAGTCGACTACGTGGGAGTCCAGCGACATAGCCATTATGCTAACTGCTGGTTCCCAAAGAATCACTTTTTATGACAAAGTAAAAAGTTGATTCAAAGAGTTTGGAGAATTAAAAAAATGACACATTTAAGTCTGTGGAGTATCTCATGGAGAAAAGAGCTTCTTAATACTTATTTATTCTTCATCTATCAATAAATAGTATGCTAAAGAGACTTAGTTTAGGTGTCCACAGATATTGGTCCAAATAAGTAAGACTGCAGATGGACAATAAAGAAACTTCAGTAGATTTCAGTGAACATTTAATTTGTTTTACCTGGGGCCATACTCCTCCAGATGTTGCCCGCTTTATTATTTCATTTATTGTGTTTTTTCGGGAATCTGGATCCACACGGGACACCAATACTGGTTGCACAGCCCGTAACAGTCCTTTAAAACAAACAAAAAGTCTAAATCAAGGCATGCTGTGGGGGCTAGATCCACTACTGCAATAACACTGATAAATCATAAAATAAATTTTATGGAAAACTAAAATGATGGGAAATAAAAGACAATATTTTTTTTAAAAAATTCAATTTGGTTTATTGAAAGTAGCTTCTAATTTCAAAGTGAGAGGCAATATTTATACCTAAAATATTTCATTGACTTAATAAAAATAAGCAGCATGAATATGAAAAGAAGCAGCAAATGCAATTTTCTCTCTAAAAGTCTTCTTCCCCAACTGATGTTAAACCTTTGTAATATATTACATTATATTTTTTTGTTTTATGTTAGAAATGCCCAGAAAACTGATTACGTGAATTCATAGTACACACAGGTAGGGGCAATTATTACTTACTTTACTAACATTTTCAGCACTACAGTCTTCTAAACAGATAGCTTCCCATCACATGCAAAATAAACCTCAATTTACCAAAAACTTATTGGTATATACATTACAGGAAAAGCCATATAATACATAGCACGGTTACATTAAAACACACACACAAAAAGTCCTAGACGAATGACAAAACTGCAAGAACTACTATTATTTCTTCAGAACACCAAGGCAGCATCAGGGAACTTTCACACCCTCTCTCTCATCACTTAATGCTTGCAATAACCTTGGGACAATTGGGAACAGTTACTTGGAGATCAAATTCCTTAGGGGGAGACCAAAGCATCTGGTGGGAAAAATACATCACTTGTTTCATTTGTTTTTTTATGGCAGGAAACACTGACTGTTCTACATCATAATTTTCAGAGTTATACTTCGGTCTCTCATGGAGATCACAGAGGCAATAATGAAGAAAACAGAGTTAGGAAAAAAGACTTAGTGCATTTATCAGCCTAATACCCTTAAGAGAAATAGCATGTAACCTGTGTTTCCACAGACTTTGGTTAAATTCTCTCAGAGGAAAAAAAAATCAAGCATTCTTAGTATTTGAAAATAGACATTATGGCCAAACATAGAATAGAAAAACATGATGATACAGTGATAATGATCATTTTTTTAAAAAAATTATGAGGCTGCAGATGGGAGAGTCATATTTTTTTACAAAAACATTTTTTCCATATAGTACCTCATTACAATGAAGATAATATGTTTGAAATGTTTCTAAATAAACTTATCAATAAAATATATATGCTTTTCAAAATGCAAAGCAAGCGTATAAAAATATTTTATCTATATTATTTTACAAGTACTTACTGCCAATCAGAGGGGCCTGTGCATTTTCATTTCGAGATACTATAGAAGGTAACCCAGCTACAATACAGGCAATTCCATCAAAAAAGGTTGAGTGAGGGGCAACAACAAAAATCGGTGCTTCCAAAGGACTTGCAATCTTTCCTTTCACAGTAATTATAAATCCCATTGAAAAGAACATGGCATGACCCAGAAACTTCAAAGCTGGTTGTGTAATTTTCCTTTGAAAATAAATATAGAAAAGCCATAATTAGCTTTGCTAATTGATGCTAGCAGTGGGGAAATACAATAAAAGCAAAATATATCAAAGCATTTCATTTTTAAACATGAGATAAAGAGAATAACAGCAAATATTTACATGGAGCTTTTTCTGCCATGTGCTAGGAATTATTCTAAATGCTTTACATATATTATTCTCTTTCATACACAGCCTAATTTTATAAAGTAGATAATATTTGTTATCCCCATTTTAGAGATGAGAAAACTATAACACAGAGAAGTAAAATAATTTGTCCAAGGACATGTGACTAGTAATGGCACAATTATTTAAAGCCATAAAAATGAATTTTCAAAGCATGTTCCTCCACTGTGATATTCAAATCAGTCTTGCCTGTCAAAGCAGTCACTTGAGAATCTACATTTGGGCAATGAAGATGTTTAAGCTCCCCCCAGAACACTTGGAGAACTTTCATGATGAAACTGTCCTTGGAATTATTTTAAGATTTCTTTTTTTAAGAAACTACCTTTTTTATAGTTCTTAGGCATTATCCAGAATCTTTGTACATAAATTTACCATCTCGCTTCCATGAGATAAAGATGCATCTAAGCAATCTCATAAATCCAGTTTTTTTTTTTCTTTTTTAGAGAGGTTTTTCTATAGGTGAGCATGTGCTCACCAGAAAGACAGAAAGGGACAGAGAGACAGAAAGTGAGAAATCACCCTCCAGGGGGGATGGCCACACTGCAATCCCTTCTCCTCCATTCTCCTCTTGGGATCTTGGGTGGGCATGCATGCACATGAGCCCTGTGTGAGTTTAAGCCACAGGGTCCGGGACTCGAACCGTGGAAAACTAAATGGGAGTCCAGTGACATAGCCATTACGCCATCTGCTGGTCCCTAGTTATTTAATTTAAAAAAATGATTCTAAAAGATTCTTCCATTGGGCCAGCAAATGGCATGGAGGTTAGGGTGGCTGGATCCCACATGGCCAATAGCACAGTTACAATCCCCAACCTGGCAGTTTGAAAAATACACCTGTGCCTACATGCCCAAAAACCCCAAAAGAAAAATAAGAGGAGAAGGGATTGTAGCATGGCCATCACCCCCAGGGGGATCTCTCCTTTTTTTCTCTGGCAAGCTCACATGCCTTATAGTAAAGTTAAAAAAAAAAAAAAAAAAAAAAAAGATTATGCTATCAACAATTACTTAATTCATTCAACTGTTCTGGACACACAAGGTTAGTCAAATTCAGTCTCTAACTTTGAAAAGCTCAGTCCAATAGAGAAACAAAAACCTATTCCTAAAAGTACAAAGACACTATATGAATAAGCATATAGTTTTTTTTTTCATAAAAAGTAAAGCATGTATAGCACTCACAAGGTAGCTAATGAGAGCTTTAAAAAGTGGACCCAACATTTATAAAAATTTAGTGAGAAGCTATTAGCAACTAGTTACTGAGGAAATTTCTGTGATTTTTATTTCATAGCAAGAAGTAAGACACAGAAAACCTAAGTACTTTTCCAGAGGGCACAAGGAAATAACTATACCTCCTCTTCTTTCCCTTTAGTTAACAGATGAGATATCTCTTTATATAAGGATACAAAACACATTTCTTCACCGAGTTTCCATATCTCTCTTTTTTAAAATCAACATTGATGTATCTTCCTATAATTACATTCAGACTATCCCATATTCCAAGCCATTAAATGCTTCTATTTAAAGGTTTAATAAAAGGCTAGAAGTTTGATTCCACATAATAACTTCAATAGTATCTGTATGTGATGAGATAAAAGTACCCATTTGATTGACAAAAGTAAAACTTTTTTCTTCTTAAAATCTGTTGTACCTGTTTTCTGGATTCTTAGACTATTTCTTCCATCATCCTAGGTTTTCATTAACTACTAACAATAGAAACCAGAGATAATTCCAAAGAAATTGGAGAGTCATGAAAAATATCCCTTGAAGTTTAATTTTATACCATACAACCTTGAGTTAAAAAAGATGATTTGCAAGGACATTTTAACATTAGTAAACTATAAGTTCAGGCCAGTCCCTTAGCCTGGTTGGTTAAGGAAGCTGGATCCCACAGGGCTAATTGTGTGGCTTGAGTGTTGGACCTGGGAGCTTGAGGTTTCTCTGGGGTATTGCCAGTACTGAATTTATTTCCACTTCAAACTAGCCTTGTGTTTGATATTGACATTCGTTCACTAGAACATGAACTGACCGGCAAACTATATATTTCTTTAAAAGTTTATAGAACAATATTTCTCAAATTTTTTGGAAGATGTATCAGCATTTGAGATTTGGATGAAAGGAATATATCCTTGTGTATAAAAAAATTATGCACAATTTCAGAGAGTTCCACAGTACCTAAAGTCCATTTACAAACTTGAAATCCATGAGGAATTCATAGGGTCCATGTTAAGAGGCCCCACCTTCAGGAAATACAAATGGCAACAATTTGGTTCTTCTCATTAGAAATTAGAAGAACCCAATCCTATTATGAGTATCTTCCTTAATTAATGATCAATCCATTCTCTAATACCATCCTAATTAGATAGTACTTGAGAAACAGTTTCTTGCCTCAATGCTCCTGTTCAGAAAACCTTGGCTATATTGATGAATAATTAAATTCTTAATATAATAATATAAATAGTCAACTTAGTTATGCCACTATAACGAGCATGTCATTAACATAGATGGACGAAAGCAAATACAAAAACTAAGAAAGGAAAAAACATGGTATTTTGTAACTACAATAATTTTGGATACACTAAGGAATTAGGGATCTAATTAGTATATTCTAATGTGATACAGGGATGTATCATATTTTAGAAATAGCTCAGATAATAGAATATTTTAACATTAGTAAATTATAAGTTCAGGCCAGTCCCATGGCCTGATTGGTTAAGGAGGCTGGATCCCACATGGCTGATTGTGTGGCTTGAGTCCCGAACCTGGGGGCTTGAGAAACAAACTGGGCACAAATGCATGTGTATCTGAAATTTTTTTTTTTTTGGAGAGGTTTTTGCTATAGGGCACATGCACTCACCAGAAAGACAGAGAGAGACAGTGAGACAGAAAGCAAGAAAACACCCCCCAGAGGGAATGGCCACACTGCAATCCCTTCTCCTCCATTCTCTTCTCGGGTTCCTGGACATGCATGCACACACGCCTGGCGTGAGTTTAAGCCACGGGATCCAGTACTCAAACTGTGCTTGACTACATGGGAGTCCAGCGACATAGCCATTATGCTAACTGCTGGTCCCTGGATCCAAAATTCTGAGAGGAGGGAGAAAAAGTGGAAAAGGGATTGTAGTGTGACCATTCCCCATGGGGGCAGTGCTTTCTCTTCTCTTTCTCTCTGTCTCTCTCTCTCTGGTAAGTTCATGTACCTACTAGCAAAAAAGGGGGAGGGGGGACTATAACTTCAATAGAAGAGTCTCATAATATGCTTGGGCAGTAATTTCTACATATGATAAAAATTAAGACCAATTTCCTCTGAGAAACAAAAATAAATTATTATTAAGAAGTAGCAGTTAGATGAAACTATTAATCACTGACTAAACTATAATAAACCCTTTTAAATTTTGATTTACCTAATATTTGGATAATTATTTCTTACCTCCTCCAACCAGTTATTGGATGAGTCAACTTTTCAGGACAGCATACTGTTGAAATTACAGCAAATGGCCACGCCAATAATATAATTAATGCAATTAACAGGACACGAATTGGAAGCAGGATAATTCCAAGAAGGAAAATCTGAAAGCCAAAGTTGATAAAAATAGATGGATGAATGAACACTATTTTAATATACAGTTATAAAACAGAAACATATAGCAAGAAAATATTTGCTATTCATGCATTCACTCAAGATGTATTGAGTACTTCCCTGTACCTGATGAAGATTTAAGGACAAGGAAAAATAAGACATTATATCTGACTTCACAAAGCTTCATTATGTAGCAAAAGAAACTTAAGAAAATTACAAGACAATTTAGTCCATATCTATAAAAGTGACTATAAAATGTTGGGAACAAAGAAAAGGTATGCCTGACTTAGAAAACTTCCTGGAAGGGTTGCAGCCTGAATTGTCTCCATAGAAGCAGGAGATAGCAAGGTAAGAGTTCAAAAATTTCTTGTTGAACTATAGGAAGAAGGAAGAGTATGGATAAAGGCATTAGAGTGTGAGGAAGTAAAAAAATACTGTTTCATATATCTGCTAGTTCTTTGTAACTAATAACAGTAAGGAGATGAAGGAGAGAATAAAATTAAAAAGGAAAGTAACTATATAACAATAGCAAATAGGTACTCTTAGCACCTATTAAGTATAACTTCTTTAGTTTTTACAACCTTAAATTGTTTTACAAAGAGAAAGAAGTGTCACCAAGGGAGTTAAAATTAAATTACTTAAGATGACACAGTTACTAAGTGGCAGAACCAGAATTTGAACCCAGTTTAATTACAAAGCCTTTACTCTTAATTTATTTATTGTCAGAGGGACTCGCCTGTACATTAGGGAGAGAGAGAAAAAACACACCATCCAATGGGCCATGGTCATGCTGTAATTCTTTTTCCTCCATTTCTCCATCCTGTCAGGACTTGGGGTATACACATATCAGGTATGTTTATGGACTTAAACTGAGGTAGGCCATGTGGGATCCAACTTTGTATGCATAGCACTTAACTGCTGTACTACATGGCCACACTACAATCCTTTTTCCTCCATGCTTCTCCTTGGATTTTGGGCATGCACACACACATGCCCAGTGTGATTTTCAAGACACCGAGTGTGGGACTTGAACCATGATTGGCCAGTCCAGCACCATAACCTCTATGCCACCTGATGGCCCATAAAGCCTTTGCTCTTAATCCTTATGCTATACTACTTTTTAAGTGAAATAAACTGTCCTGTGTGTAACACGTCTTTTTTCTGTAAGTCAATTACATTTCTCAAACAATGACATCTTTCTGTCTCTAGTGGCCCTTATATGAATATAATCATCCTCAATAATTTTTGAAAAATTCTGAAAATATTCTAGTTATCTGAACTCTGTCAAGTTATTTACAGGCTTGTGTGTGTTTGAGTAAAAAGTACTCACATGGGGACCAGCAGGTGGTATAGTGGTTAAGGCGCTGGACTCCCACATGACCAACTGCAGTTTGAGTCTAGGACCTGGTGGCCTGAAAAACTGTACTGGGCGTGTGTGTGTGTGTGTGTGTGTGTGTGTGTGTGTGTGTGTGTATGCCCAAAATTCCAGAAGGAAAATGGAGAAGGGATTGTGGCATGGCCATCACCCCTTATGCGGTAATTTCTCACTCTCCCTCTCACTGTCTCTCTCCAGCAAGTTCATACACCCTATGGCAAAAACCTTAAAACAAAACAAAACAAAACAAAACAAAACAAAACAAAACAAAACAAAACAAAAATCTACACAGAAATGTACTGATCTTAAGTGTACAATTCAATAAGCTTTGATAAATATAATCAAATAATCATCACACCCAAGCAAGCACAGAAAATATCTACCACCTAGAAGTTGCCTTGTGTTTCTTCCAGTAAATCCCTACATGCCTAAGGCAATCAATGCTGGATTTATATCAGCATAACTTAGTTTTTTTCTGTTCTTGAATGCCACATAAATTGAATGATACATTATGCATTCTTGTGTCTCTAATGTCTTCCAATTAACATATTTTTAAAAAACTCAACTATGTTATTTATTCATTTTGATTGCATATATCAGTAATTCATTCATATTCATTGCAGAGCATTATTCCACTGTAATAACAATTTATTTATTGAGTCTCCTGTTGATGAACATTTGGGCTGTTTCCAGATATCTGCTTTTATGAATAGGGTCATTATGAACATTCTTACACAAGCCTTTCTGTGGATATATGGTTTCACTTCTCTTAGGTAAATATCTAGGAGTGGAATTGCTAGGGCACATATGTTGTTTAACTTTATAAAAATTACAAAACATTTTCCCAAAATGGTGATCTCATTTTAAAATGTCACTGGCAATGTGTGAGAATTTAAGTTCCTTCATATTACTGTCAATATTTGGTACTGATAGTCTCTGTTAAAAATCAATTTTATTAAGGTATAATTTACATAAAATAAAATGTACCTATTTTAAGTTAAATTTTGAGGGTTTTCTTTCACTTTTTTTTTTTTTGGAGAGACTTTTTCGCTATAGGGCGCATGCACTCGCCAGACAGACAGAGAGAGACATAGAGACAGAAAGCGAGAAATCACCCCCCGGGGGGATGGTCACGCTGCAGTCCCTTCTCCTCCATTCTTCTCTCGGGATCTTGGGCCCACACGCACACGCGCCCGGCGTGAGTTTTAAGCCACCGGGTCCGGGACGCAAACCGCGGTCGACTACGTGGAAGTCCAGCGACATAGCCATTACGCTAACTGCTGGTTTCCAGATTTTGAGGTTTTCAAATGTGTACCACTATGTAATCACAACAATCAAGATATTTTCATCCCAAAAAGTTCTCTTGTGCCCTTTGCAGTCAGTAAACCCTTCCTGATCCCAGGCAACCACTGAGAGACTTTCCTTCACACAGTTTTACCTGTTCTAGATTTCCATATAAACGAAACCCCACAATACATGGTTTAGTCACTTCCTATTTTGAGATTTAATCATATTGTCATTTAATCATCTAATCATTTAATCACATTATTAGTTTACTTTTGTTAAGTACAGACTATTATGCCACTGTAAGAATATATCTCAATTCACTTATCATTCACATGTTCATGGACATTTAGCCTTTTATAAGTTTTTAGCTATCATGAGTATAGCTCCTACCAACAGTGATTTTTCAAGTCTCCATGTGAACATACATTTTCATTTCAATGGAAATAAAATTATTGGGTCACAGGGTATGTTTAATTTTATAAGAAACTGAAAAATTCTTTTCCAAAATGGCCACACCATTTTATCTTTTATTTATTTTTATTTTTTTTCCTTTAAAAATTTTTTAAACTGTTTTATATAGAGCACATGTGCTTGCCAAAGACAGATAGGAAAAGAAGGAAAATGAGAAGTCACCCCTCAGGGGCAGCCATGTACCATGATCCCTTCTACATTCTCCTCCTGGGATTTTGGACATGCAAGGACACATTACCAGCATGATTCTCAAAGTCACCAGCTCCAGGACTCAAACCACAAAGACGGTCATGTGGGATCTAGCGCCATAACTTTCATGTCACCTGGTGGCCCAGCTGTACCATTTTATATCCCTACTAATAAGGTATGAGAGTTTCTGTTGCTCTACATCCTCACCAACAATTGGTGTTATCTGTCTTTTTAATATTAGCCATTCAAGTGAATATAAAATGATATCTCGATGTGGCTTTAATGCATATTTCTCTGATAAATAATGATGTTAAGCACATTTTTCATATACTTATCATTCCTTCAACTTCCTTTAAGTGTTCAAGTTTTTGGCCCATTATTATTAGATAACTAGCCTTTTTCTCATAAATTTATAGTAGTGTAGGAGTCAGCCGACAAGCTTAAGGGTAACATCTCTCTGGATGGTGATATTGTCAGCATCTGTCCTCGGGGCATGGTCCTATGAAGGAGAGAGTTAGAGAAAAGAAGGAAAGAAAGACACAGAAGCAGAAGATGCAGGTGAACACAGACAAGGTGTGCTGCTCAGTCATACTGAGCTTCTTTATTTATACATTTTAACAGGCACAGTGAACTGTTTGCAAGGCTTTCAAGGATGCGGTTGAAGTTCTACAGTTAGAGATAAGGACTTTAGTGTAGATGTTTTTTGACCCTCTTACTATCATGTGTGATCCTAGTATGCATCATAGATCAAGCCAGTTTACTTAAACTGTTCTTCTGCAACTCCAAGGAAGGTGTCTGAGTATGCATAAAAGAGGATAATGTGTAAGCCATAAACATTATATAGAACAGGCATCACATGACCTAGCCAGGGTCTGGATGTTTCCCGTGCCCTAGAGATCTTATCTGCAGAGCCCCTCGTAATTAAGGCATGTGTCAGCCTGTTTTAGTGAGGTATACTGTTAACTGCCTTCCATATCTCTGCTGCATATCTACTCATAGTAGTTATTTGAACTATTGATTATTTAGAAGTACATAATCGAATTTCCACAAATTTTTGAATTTCCCAAGTTTTCTTCTGTTATTCATCTCTAGTTTTAGTACATTGTGGTCAGAGAAGAGCTTTGCAGTATTTTAATGGCTTTACAGTTATTGAGACTTGTTTATGGGCCTCTATCTTAGAGAATGTTCCATGGACATTAGAGAAGAATGTGTTTTCTGTTGTGGATGATGTTCTACATATATATCTGATAGAACTAATTGGTTCATAGTGTTCAAATCTGTTTCCTTGTTCTGTTTCACTCTTCTCCCATTTATTAAAAATGGGTAATTGAAGTCTCTATTATTAAATTGTCTATTTTGCCTTTCAATTCTGTCAATTTTTGCTTTGTGTATCCTGGGTTTTTATTGTTAGGTGCATACATGGTTATAATTGTTATATTTTCTTAATGTTTCAATTCTTTTATTATCAAATGCCCTTTTCTGTAACTATTTATTTTAAAATCTATTTATCTGATATCAACATAGCCATTTCAAGTCTTTCTCAGGTTTTTCTTTTGCATAATACATTATTTTTTAAACTTTTACTTCCAACCTATTTGTCTTTGAATCTCATGTGCAATGCTTTCAGAAGGCATGTAGGAGAATAATGTATTTCCCTTTTACTCTTTTTTTTTACTTTTTTTTTTTTTAGTTTGCTATAAGGCACATGTGCTCACCAGAGAACAGACCACAAGAGTGAGAGCAAGGGGGAGAGAGAGAGAGAGACAGACAGACAGACACCATGGGGGGGATGACTATGCCACAATACCTTCTCCTTCAATCTCTTCTTGGAATTTTGGGGTATGCATGTACATGTGCTCAGCATGATTTTCAAGCTGTCATGTTCCAAGAATAAACTGTGCAGCCAGTCATGTGGGATCCAGTGCTTTAGTGATCACAATGCCTACTATCCCAGGATTATGTATTATTATCCATTCTATTAATCTTCCTTTTCACTGGAGTGTTTAATCAATTTATATTTAATGTAATACTGATAAGGTAGTATTTATATATGTCATTATGCTGTTTGTTTTCTATGTGTTATATCTTTTTGTGTTTCTCTGTTTCCGTTGATGGGTTCTTTAGCGTTAAATACATATTTTCTTTTTTTATTTACTCATTCATTTCTTTTAATTTGACCAGAGAAAGACAGACACATAGACAGAAGGAAAGTGAGAAAGCAAGCCAGCAGGTCCAGGACTTGAACTGTGGTCGGCCATGTGGGAGTGTCCAGCATCTTAATCACTATGCCATCTGCTGGCCCTAAATACATATTTTCTATTGTGCCATTTCACTTGCCTTGTGGTTTATTTTACTATAGTTAAAATATTATTTTCTTAGTCATTATCCTAAGGGTTGTCATTTTAAACTTATACTTGGGGTAATGCCAATTTAATTTCAATAGTATAGAAAAATTGTGCTATAGCTCCATTCACTCCCTCTTCCTATTTGCTAATATTGTCATACAAATTGCATATTTATATATTACATGTCCATCAACACAGACTTACAATTGTTATTTTATGTAGATATTTTTACAATCATATAGAAGAAAAAAGATTTACAAACAAAAATTACATTTATACTGTCTTTTATAACTACTCAAGTACTTATCTTTACCAATGCTCTTTATTTTTCATGTGGAACTGACTTACTGTCTAGTATCCTTTCATTTCAGACTGAGGGGTTCCCTTTAGTATTTCTTTCAGGGTATGTAGACAAATTATCTTGGTTTTTTGTTCATTTTTACTTCATTTTTGAAGGATGGTTTTCTTGCTATACAATTCAAGTATGCATCCTACTGCCTTCTTTCCTTAATGGTTCTGTTTTTGTTTATTTGTTTTCTCTTGTTTTTCAATAAGTAATAGCTTATTAATTATTTAAAATAGAATAATTTTTAAGATAGAGTCTCACTCTATTTTTAGAAATTCTAAGATGATTCTCCTGCCTCAGGCTCCCAGTTGAACTCTAGGTACACACTACTACATCTGGCTCTTTTTCAGACAGGGTTTCACTGTGTTGCTCATGCTAGCCTCAAATCCACCATTCTCCTGCCTCAGCACCTCCCCCTCCCCCCAAGTTTCTGGTATTACAGACTCATGTCACCATGCCTGACCTCTAGGTTGGATCAAGAATTGAACCTGAGTCTCCCATGTAGTCCCAGCCTGTAGAGCACAGCATCTTGGCAGCACATACCACCATGGCTGTGGCCTCTAAGATTCCTGATGAACAATCAACCATTAATCTTATTGAGGATCCTTAGAGAGTTGCACCTCTCTGCTTTCAAGATTTTTTTCTCTTTGGCTCTCAATAGTTGATTATGGTATTTTTAGATGTAGATATCTTTTAGTATATTCTATTTGAAGTTCCTTGAGCTTTGTAGTTATGCAGATTAGTATCATCATATTCAGTAAGTTTTGGCCATTAATTCTCCAAATATCTTTTTCTCTCTTCTCTCCCATGGGACTTCATTATGAATACATCAGTATACTTGACATATTTTCCTGTTTCTTTGGATTTCTAGTATTGTTTTTACAGTATATTGGCCATTTTGGATGATGTATCACAAATACCTGGATTCTGTTATTCTTCCCTGAAGATAATAAATTTTTGTCCCAACTAGTATTTTACATACTAGCTGATCACCTTCACCTTGTGGAGATTTTGTTTTACAATTTCATTTGGGAAACTTTGTTTGCCATTTGTGTTTAGTCTTACACTGAAGCCTTAGTCCTAGGACACAGCTTTTTTTTCTATGGTATCACCTTTGTGAGGTTTCAGTGTAAAGTCTGAAATAATGACCAAGGCCTTCTTATTAGGTGGGACTCTAACTGTGCCTCTTCTCTGGTTACTGCCAGTTGCAACATCTGCTCAGTTTCTTTATCCTCCCACTTGTTGCTTTCCTCTGAGGTCTTTGAAGGCTGCTTTAATACAATTCAGGGATCAGTCAAGGATTTCAGAGAAATTTATGTGCCAGTTTGAGGACACCTTCATCTGTGGTTTCTGCCATTCTGAGATTTCTTCACTCAATTTCCAGTCACTTTGCTAGTCCTGAACTGTCTTCTGATTTCTCAAGGCAATAAGACTGATACTTTCTAGTAAATCTTTCATGGGAATATCTCCCGTGGTAGATATCAAGTAGGAAGCCTCAGGAGAAAAGGGAGGGGAGGGGTGAAAAAAAGTCTCGCATAGTTACAAATACTGTTTCAATGAAATATTCCCCCTAATTCCTGTCTTATTTTTGTTTCCTGATAGTGCCTTCATATTGTTTTTTAAATATTTTGACCAGGGTTTATAATTATTATCTATGGGAAGGTTTGTCTGAGTTAAGCTATTCCATCATTTCTGGGACCAAAACTAGCCCTGTTAAATTATTTTTCCCTTGAAAAAATGACTTGTAAATATAGTGAAATTTTGCTATCATTCTATAAAATACAACATGTATAAGGTAAGACAAATAAGAACTCCAGAACTTGTACAATGAAGGGATCTTGAATCTAGGAGGTTTTCTTCCAGCTCTGAGTATACTGTAAGCACACTATTTTAAAAATAAATTTATATATATTTGGAGTGGATGGGATAATAAAGGTGGGGAACAGCACTGAAAGGAAGATGAGATGACTACAATTCCCAAGGCATTCTCAGGGATTATTGGCTTCCAAGAGGTCTCAGTAGTACAAGACCAAGGAAAAATCTTAACTGCAAAACACGACCATAGTCTAAACCCTGAAAAAAAAGTTAGAGGGGCCAGCAGGTGGCACAGTGGTTGAGGGCGCTGGACTCCCACATGGCTGACAGTGGTTCAAGTCCCGGTCCTGGCAGCTTGCTTTCTCTCTCTCTGGTCAAATTAAAATAAAATAAATGAATAAATAAATAAAGTTCAATTTTAAAAATTCTTTAAAATTTATTTTAAAAAGAATTGGAATGAAGTCAAAGAATATTCACATAGGATTCATTTGTATCCACATTGGGTAACCAATATCAATTTTAATTGAGTAAGTTGTCAAATATTGGGCAACTTTTTTTCTGTGCCATTTTTAAGATTTGTAACAAAGAGCAATACTTTATGATAAGCCAATTTTGATGTAACTCTCACAAATTAAGAGAACTCTTCATAATATTTTCATTTGATAATGTCATCTCTACAGTATTAAGAGAGGACTTTCCTCAAGGTTATTCTCTGGTTTTCTCCCACATAATTTACTAAGACACAGAATTACATATTTTTGTACCTGTTTAACTTTCTTGGTGAAAGTCAGCTTTGAATAGGTAGGATCCTTATTTCTCTTGGCCACTAGTATATCTCCAGAAACTGGCACTGAGTCTGGGGTACTGCAGGCATTCAACAAATATTTTGGTGTGAATAAATGAACCTACATTATAACCAAACACTCATTTAAATTCCATACTCTATTGAGGAAATTAAAACTAAACTTTTACTACAGACCTTTAGTTAAAAATAGGAGGGGAGCCAGCAGATGCCACAGAGGTTATGTTGCTGGATTTTCACATGGCTGGCTGCAGTTTGAATCCCAGATCCAATGGCTTTAAAACCACACTGGGCACATGTGCATGCATGCCCAAGATCCCAGATGGAGAATAGAGAAGGGATTGTGGCGTGGCCATCTTCCTGGGGGGTGACTTCTTGCCTTCCCTCTCAGTGTGTCTGTCTCTGTGTCTCTCTCTCCCTTTGGCAAGTGCACGCACCCTAAGGCAAAAATCTCTTAACAAAAAAATAAGATAGGAGGAGAAGCAAAGTTAAGCTCTATCCTGAGATGGAAAACTGACAACACAATTTAAGCAAGACACTGGTCATCATTTAAGATTACATTTAGTCAAGATCAATTATATTAAATCATAGTTAATTGAAAGTACTGTCAATCCTCAACTTAAAAAGATTTGACTCATGTTTTTTTTTTTTTTTTATGTAGTGATGGATTTATCGAGTAGGAATTCATGGAGCACCTATATGCCCATCTTTTAAACTGGATAATATAGAAAGCATTATTTTTCAGCCATGCCTATTAAAATGTTCTCTTTATTCAGATAATTCAAGTCATTCAAATGTCTTTGATACTTCTGATCTACATATAAATTTTAAAAAATAATTTCTGTAAAAAATATCCAGACCATTTAAGCCATTGAATCTTCATTGGTATCTCTGGACTATATGGATTTAAAAAATACATATTTAATGTCTGGACCATATTCAATTCCACGCAATCCAAGTAGCAAATATTAAATATAGCACACAATCTGTAGATAACAAAAAGAATGAGATAACCATTAAATTAAGATTAGCAAGCAATATCAATGTTCTTTAACATCTAACTTCACTTAATTTTAATGCTCTTTTGAGGTATTATTAGTCCAATTTAATAGATGAGAAAAGTGGAAATTCTGAGACATTAAATGGAGTGGCCAAAGTCAGACAACTAATCAAATGACCAGGTCTTCTGATTAAGACTAATGTTCTTTCCAATATATTACAAAGAGTTATTTGGAAGAGCTCTTTAAAGACTAACAGTTCAGGTAGTTATGACTGATTTGACTAAACCAGGCTTAACTTAATCTTAAACAATAGTCAATGTATTTAGAAGAGTTTTAGACTTTTCAAGATACAAAGGGAACATTTATCCATTTAAAGATATGAAAATCAAAATTTTAAACTTTCTTGGGACCAGCAGATGGGGTAATGGCTACATCACTGAACTCCCATGTAGTCAACGGCAGTTCAAGTCCTGCACCCTGCAGCTTAACTCAGGCCAGGCGTGTGTGCGTGCATGCCCAAGATCTAAGAGGAGGATGGAGGAGAAGGGATTGCAGCGTGGCCATTCCCCTGGGGGGTGATTTCTCACTTTCTGTCTCTCTCTGTCTTTCTGGCACATGCACATACCCTATAGCAAAAATCTCTCCAAAAAAAGAAAAAAAAAAGCTTTCTTTGCAAAAAGGTATTACTACATTCATTATCTTCCTCTTCCTCTCTCATACCCTTCTTCAACTAGATACATCTACTCTTCCTCTACCATCACCATGCTGCTTAGTTCCACATTTAATCTGCCCACCACTGTAAAGAACAATGGTCTTAGTACATAAAAACAGACTGTGAAAAAATTACTGCTTCGAATCCAAAGTAATGTATGAGATAGGAAAAGATCAAAACCTTTTGTTTCTCACAAGGACACACAGGAAAATGCAGTTTGCATAGTCAATCTTGTTCTCTGATCAGTAACTTCAACATAGAGGAAGTCCAAAGAGTGCATGTAACTACTAATGATAAAAACAGCTTTTTACAAGAAAAAGGAAAGGAAACTTCCTTGGGTAGATAGCCATTTTTAATAGTGAAAGAGTCCAGGTTACCTCTCATCCTTGAATCTAAGGAAAGTATTTGAGTGAAGACAGATTCAGGACCAAAAACTTTTGGACACATTAAGCTGACTTAAGGTTATTTCTTTTCTTTGATTCTGATTTCCTACTCTAGATGCACCTGTTCAGCTGGATCATTCCAGCCTTACCAGTTTTAATTCCAGACTAGGGCTCTCTGCCTTCTCCCTCAAGCTACCCATCCCAGACTGGATCCTCTCCTTCCCTGAGAAAAAGAAAAAGGTCTTCCCAAATGCACTCTCTTGTGATAGGTCTGCCTCCCACTACAGTCTCACAAACTCAAGTAGAAGTTCCTGTTGAAGATTGATTTCCCCCTTCTCAGGCATGGAAGGTCTCTGCCACAGGAAGACTCAGCCTCCCTCGGTTTCAGATCCTCATCTCAGGTCCACTTCTCTGCATCTTCGTTCTCATACATCCCTTCGGACCATCCTCCAAGTGTCCTCCAGTCTCAGACCTGCATCTCTGTATCTTTCAGACTCACGGCTCCTCAGGAGTTTTCTCCTCTGCGATATACAGTTCCTTTTCCCTCAGCTCCCTTTACTTCCCACATCCAAGTTCTCCTCAGACACCAGCCCTGTCAGCCCCAAGCTCCCTGCAGACCACTTCCCAGCAGACTCACGCTGCACTACCACCGAGTCCCTCCTCAGATCCCCCTCAGACCACCTCCCCTGTCCGACCCACGCCCCCTCAGACCAACTCATCTTTTCTAGCCCTGCTCAGACCACCTCCCCTGTCACACTCACGCCCTCCTCAGATCCCCCTCAGACCCCCTCCCCTGTCCGTCCACCTCCCCTGTCACACTCGCGCCCTCCTCAGATCCCCCTCAGACCACCTCCCCTGTCACACTCGCGCCCTCCTCAGATCCCCCTCAGACCACCTCCCCTGTCACACTCGCGCCCTCCTCAGATCCCCCTCAGACCACCTCCCCTGTCACACTCGCGCCCTCCTCAGATCCCCCTCAGACCACCTCCCCTGTCACACTCGCGCCCTCCTCAGATCCCCCTCAGACCACCTCCCCTGTCACACTCGCGCCCTCCTCAGATCCCCCTCAGACCACCTCCCCTGTCACACTCGCGCCCTCCTCAGATCCCCCTCAGACCACCTCCCCTGTCGGACTCGCTCCCCCCTCAGACCACCTCCCTCCTCAGATCCCCTCTCAGGTCACCTCCCAGCAGACCCGCGCCCCCTCAGACCACCTCCCCTCTCACACCCACGCCCCTCACCTGGGCCCGCCCCGCCGGGCCAATCCGCGTCTGCTGCACGAAGGGGT
>NW_006159713.1:2924144-2932162 GCF_000334495.1 Tupaia belangeri chinensis | reverse complement strand
GCCCCGGGCCCCGGTCCCCGCCCCCGCCGCCGCCTCGGCGCACCGGTTCATGATCAGACCTGGCGTGGGACCGGACAGAAGAGATGGACCTGCAGCACGCAGGCACCTAGACTCCTGGGAGCCCCACCGGAGTCCCAGCCGAGCTGCGCCCGCTTTCGCGCAGGCGCCGAGGTTACCTAGACGCTGGCGCGGCCGCCCCGCCCCTCTGGCTCTGGCCCCACCCCCTGGGCGCCGGCCCCACCCTTTACGATCTCGCTGCTGTACCCGAGTCCGGTGGACAAGGATGGGCGGACCCTGAAGGGTACGCTAGCGTCCCTAACACTCCGAGAGGCACGGAGGACAGGATTTTCTACGTTAGTCCGGCAGACTTGCGTTTCAGTCTGTTTTATTGGTCTGCTGGGAGGTGGCATTAACCAGTTGAGTTAGGAGTTTGTCAGATGAAGCTGTCTTCATATAAAAAGTGGTACGAGGAGTGCAACTTGGCCCACTCAAATTATATGGACTGATAGTGGGGAGATGGTTCTCCAGAGGAAAGCTGAACTGCTATTACTAGAAAAGACAAAAACAATTGCTTTCCACATTAGATAAGGAACCTGACCCAGAAAAGGGAAATGGCTTGGTTTTTGTCTCCATTTCACCCTGAGGAAGTTCAAAGACCTATATGAGTGATAGTGGGGGACTAGTGACAGAGGTTGTTCCAGACCCGGGAACTAGTTAACCGAAAGATGAAGATGATAAACAACTGATGCTTACTGATCAGCTCTGCTCCTAGTGGGCAGACAGACCAGGATGAGAATCTGAGTCTGGGCTCTGAGATAGCTGGTTGAGCTATCCACTGTAGTCTCAGAATTTTCCAACCCTATCAGATGGATGTGTGACTTTGGGTTAGTCATCTAACCTATCTGAGCTTTTCTCATCTAGAAATGGAAGATTAACTTCTTCAAAGCAATGATGCCAATAGGGTTGCAGTACAGATGAAATGATTCATGCACAGTATTCATAGAAAAGCACTCAGAAAACAGCACCTTTTAGGTACTACAGTGGTAGAGAGCAGCTGAATCTTCCAGTGTATCAGAGAACCTTAATAACAGTGTATTACAGCCATGATACTGGCCTCTTCAAACTAAGGGGTCAAGTAAAAACATGCAGACCCTTGTGGCTCTATGCAGATAACTGTATGGAAGCCTGTCTTTCTAGGGCTATGAATAACCTGAGCAAATGGGCAGGCCACAGGAGAAGACTTCAAGATCTTTGTGATAATCTCCAGCCCTTCCCTACCAGCCCCACCATCAGAGGTCTTAAGCAATGTACTATCAGACTGTCGGAGCCCAAATGGGGCCTCTGAAAAGCCCCAGGCCTTAAGTTTCTGTTCAGCAGCAGCTCCAGTATTTCTGTGTAGGCAGGGATTAGGGCTGGGTAGTCTGGAAGGAAGAAGGCATAAGGAGCTTACCCATTAATAGTAGCTGTGTTTAGAAAGCAAGCACATCATTTCGCCCCTAGGTGTGATGGCTTAGGGTGTTTTGGGGGTTGGTGGAGGGTAATGTTACTGATGGAGATTCAGGAGTGAGGGCTAAAGCTTGTCTTCTAGGTTATCCTTTGACCTTGACACAGGCTTTGTTACCAAATAGCTATGGGACCCTGGGTAAATCACTTTTCTCTAGGCCTCAATGTCCTCATCAACAGGATTTAACCAATAGCCTCTCCTTTTAGGTGGTTGTGGAGGTGAAATTAAACCATGCATTTATAAGGGGTCTCCCAAAAGTTCATGGGACATGCACATTATGAAAAATCTATGCATGGATTTTTTTTTTTTCTTGCAGTAAAATAAACTTGATCTGTAATTCTATTTTTTCACGAGGTTTTTGAAGTCCCCTCATAAAGTGCCTGGCACATAGAAAACACTCTATTAACCAAGGGGGACATGATTGTTGTTCACTGTTATCAGTAGCAGAATTAGTATTATTATTAAGAACTGAGACTCAGAGAGAAAGTGAACCTTGAGCAGACTCTACAACTAAAATAGCAGGATTGCTTCTGTTTCAAGGCTCTTCCTACATGACAGACGGATTTGAGCTTCCCCACCAGAGGGTCTCTTGCTGTTTGTTTTGGCACCAGATAATCATACATTACCCAGTGGGGTTGGGAGTGAAAATGCTGATCTTCCCACAAGACATCACCTGTGCTATGCAGAGAGCAGAGATGTAAGTTTCTTCTTCTGGCTGGAGGTGTGGTCGCACTCAGGGCTATGCTATAACAGCTGTAAACACTGCCACTCAATTGGTGTCTTTATTCATACTTGTTGACATTTCCCATGGGGAACTGCTGAAGAAACAGGTGGGAAGGGCTGGGCAGGGAGCCATGGCTTCATTTTCCTCCATCCAGTGGAGAAGTGACAGGGTGGGGATGTACTAAATACAGTGAATCTGGGAACCTTCTTTATGCAGGCTGAGATACATCACGCAGTGACTTCAGACAACCTGAGTCCTTCTGTCAGAAAATGTGATTTCAAAGTGGAAAAATAAAAAGTTCAAAAGAAAAGAACAAAGTGCATACAAAGCAAACTGCTAATGTGGGGAGGGTTCCAAGGCAGCCAGCAGTGAGAAGCCAGGTGTCTGATATGGCCACCTGACCAGGTCCCTACCCCATTGCCACAAGCCAGGCTGTCAGGCCACCATTGTCCTCTTGAGACAGTCTCTGTTGGCTCCCTAGGTGCTGTGGAGCCACAGAAGGTTGTGGAGATAGAAGAGCCTGAAGTGGCAGCACCAGGACAGCCCAAGGCAGGGCTACATTGAGAATATATCAAAGCATCTCTTTGGGGGTGGCTCTGAAGGTTGGAAGAATTGGAGAGGGAAGGGGCACCTGGGAGGGGTACAGTCAGCACCTTTCCTTGGGCACAGGGTAGAGCCACTCTCTGGAATCTTAAATTACCCATTGGGGTTGAGAATGCTCATTAACTACAGAGCTGAAGGCAGGGCTGCAGGTCCCTCCAGGTCCTCCTCTGGTGTGTAGGGCCCAGTGTGTGGAAGGCTATGGAGAGGAAGGGCCTATGCGAGGCAGACTAGCTCAGCAGCCCAGCCAGTCTGACTTGATGCTTCCAAATTTCACACTCTTCAGACTTTGGTTCTCCAGCTTCAGGTAGTATGCTCCCTTGAAGAAGTAGCTGTGACCTGGGACAGAGAAAGAAGAAAGGCTGTGACCATCCTGTCTTGGGAACACAGAAGGTTCCTAGGAGCTTTGAACGTCTGCCTGACACAGGGAAGAAGCTTTTTAATCAGAGAAAAATCCCTCAGGGATAAAGGAAGGAAAATATCTGCAGAAGCAAGGTCTCTTATTCCCTGTTAGTTCATCTCTGAGATGGGGATAAAGACATGGGGTGAGGAGTAGAGGGAGGTCTTCCAAAAGTTCACAGAAAATGCCTATTACAAAAAATTATTGGGGACCAGCAATTGGTGTAATGGCTGTCGCTGGACTACCATGTAGTTGATCATGGTTCAAGTCCTGGACGTGGTAGCTTAAACTCACACCGAGTGTGTGTGTGTGTGGATTCCCAAGATCCTAAGAGGAGAATGGAGGAGAAGGGATTGCAGTATGGCCATCCCCCCTGAGGTGATTTCTCGCTTTCTATCTCTCTTTCTGGCAAGCACACGTGCCCTATAGCAAAAACCTCTCAAAAAAAAAAAAATTATGCATGGATTTCAAAAATGTCTTTGCCAAAATAAACCCATACTTTCTTTTCAGTCCTGCTGTAGGGCACATAAGCTCACCAGAGAGAGAAAGAGAAAGAGAGGAGGAGAGGGAAGGTAACAAGTCACTCACCAGAGGGATGGCCATGCCACAAGTCCCTTCTCCTCCACTTTCTTCTTTAGATTTTGGGCACTCATACATATATACCAGGTGTGATTTTTAAGCTGCCTGGCCCAAGATTTGAACAGTACCACTGATCATGTGGAATCCAGCCACCTTAACCTTCATGCCACCTGCTGGCCCAAATAATCTCAAAATTTAATCTGAACCTACAAACTTTTTAAAGTCTCATATTATTCATTTAATCTTCACTATAAGACCAAAGAGGTTGGTATGAAGGGACTTCAAAAAATTTGTGGGAAAATGGAATTAAAGTACGAGTTTATTTTGGTGCAAATAATTCTAAAATCCATGCATAGTTTTTTCATAACACGCATTTTCTGTGAATTTTTGGAAGATGCTTCATATATGCTATAATAATGTAATACTTTCAATAGTAAGATTGCCCGATTTAGCACAAGCACCACTCGAAGTGCTTTCCGTTATATCAAAGTTAGCAAAACAGGTGTCTAGCCCTATCAGGTGCTAGATGAGTTTTATTTGGCTCACACAGTGTTTTGTTTTATTTTTAATTACTAAATAGGGCCAGCTCCATGGCATAGCAGTAATGTGCTGCCAAAGCAAAGCAAGATCTCATATGGAAACTGCAGTTCAAATCTCCAAGAGGTCAGCCTGAAACACGCTGGATATGCACATGAGTGCCCAGTACCAGATAGGCTAGAGGATTGGAGGGAGGGGATCATGGTGTGACCAGACCCTGTGGAGGGTGCTCATTTCTTTCTATCATTGTCATATGCACATGCATATGTGAAATCTATTATGAATAAAAATTTGAAAAATGTTGCCAATGTATAAATATTTAGAAAAGTCACATGAAAATACAGATTCCTGGCATCTTTTAAAAACAACTAGAACATTAGGAAGAGCAGATGGCATGATGATTACTTCGCTGGACTCCCCCACGCCCAACTATGGTTTGAGTCCTGGACTGGAGACTGCAAACTAATGCCTGGCGTGTGTGCGCACATGCCCAAAATCCCAAGAGGAGAACGGAGGAGACGAGATTGCGGTGTGGCCATCCTTGCCGGGAGGTGGAGGGTGGGGGGGTGAGATTGGAGGACAAGCTCTCACTTTCTATATCTCTTTGTCTCTCCGGCACATGCACGTGCCCTATAACAGTCTCTCTCTTTAAAAAAAAAAGAAAGAAAGAAAGAAAGAAAGAATGAAAAAGAAAAAAGAAAGAAAGAAAAGAAAAAAACTAGAATATCAAATGGTATTAGGCCTCTACTCTAATTTACTCTGCTTCCTTCTGAACATATAAAATCTAGCCACTGAGGATCAGAGCTATGTGCTTAACTTCTGGTAGGGAAAAGACTCTTTGTGGACTTTAACTAAAATCTCTAAAAAGCCAAAAATCTCTAAAAAGCCAAAAGCCAAATCTCTAAAAGTGCTGGACTCATTTTCAGGACCCTAGAAAGCTCGTAGAAACTTCCTCAGGAACTTTGTTTTTAAACTCCAAAATCTATCCCTCAATAGATATTGGTTGTTTTGATTAAGCAAGAGACTGGAACAAAGTGGAAGAATCTTTGCCACATGAGTGACAAAGCATGACAAAGTTTGCCTTGTCCCAACTGGAGCCATCCTTCTGCTAATGAGAGGCTGTCACAAGGTCTCCTACAAAACCCCAAAGGGCCTGGATCAAACCTCAGAATGAAGCCAGGGCATAGGGCCCATGTTCCTCAGCACTTCCTCTACCCTCCAACAGGCCTCCCACCTCTGCTGCACTGGCTCCAGGCCCTGCAGCTGTGAGGGGCCTTTCTGGATCTCATTGCCTGGAGCCTGGCCAAGGGAGCTGGGGTCAGGGGGTCTGGATGCCTTCCCAGCACTGGGCTGAAGGGGCTGGTTTGTTTTCCTGGGTACAGGGAGGGGGAGTGGCAGGCTGCTTGCCCTACACAATGAGGGAGTGTGTACTTATGAGGGGCCAGGCCTGAATTGGAGGGGGGGAAGTCCTAGAAAGCGAAGAGCAGTCTGGGCAGCTCACCACTGCCCTGCAGGTCCAC
Organism: Tupaia belangeri chinensis; assembly: GCF_000334495.1. NCBI lineage: Eukaryota > Metazoa > Chordata > Mammalia > Scandentia > Tupaiidae > Tupaia > Tupaia belangeri. The sequence goes on along the minus strand of NW_006159713.1, from coordinate 2,926,298 downwards.
AACAGCGTCCAGGTTATCAGGGATGGCGTTCCAGGCGTCTGCAATGAGCTTGGGGAACCCAGGATCCATTTTCTTCTTCACCTCATTGTATCTGTAAGGAAACGGACATGATGAACCAGCAGGGCCTCTCTAAAGGTCACCCCTCTCCCAACCTTGATGGGAGCACTCAGTTGCGGGCCTTGGGATAGCCTGGAAAACTAACCTAGCTCTTCAGGGAGGCTGCTGGCTGTAGTGAAGGGGTATGAAGTCAGACCTGGGCCTGAATTCCAACTCCACTACTTACGGACTTTGGACAACCCCTTGTCACTGCCAATATTTATGGAGTCCTTACTATTTCTTTTCTCTTTTCTTTTCAAGCATCTTAAATTTTGCATCTTTTCTTAACAGGTTACCTAGACCACTTTTAATTTAAAAACTGTAGAAAATTAGTAACTGCCACAAGTGAATGTCAGGTAGTGGCATGTGTCAATTTTCTACAGAGCCCTGCTTTGTGGGGCGTGAATGCACTGCTCAGGGTCTCTGCTCATACTTGCTGGAGTCAATCTTGATAGATCTTAGTCCACAGATTGCTTTTCCCCCTATTACTTTGTAAAATCTTCAGTGTAATTCTTACAGAATTTTTTACAGTCCTTAGAGCATTCTTTAGCTAGGTCAGTCAAGAAGGGGTTCTCAGGCTGGGGGTTGTTCACCAGAGCTACGAGGGACTGGATTACTTGGTTAGTTTTGGTTGCTGGCTTCCAGTTTTCTGCACTAATTACTGGCAGACAGACCTGCTTCTTTTCATTGATGTTCAGATGATAGATCTTTGTTTTAAACTTTGTTTTAAATCTCTGGTGGTTTGAATGGGTACTCTGCTGGAAAGCTCATTTCGATTCTGAAGACCCCCTTTGTCATATGGAGGGTTTTCTGGAACAATAAATTAGTTTCATCAACCTGAATGTTTTGGAAGTTTTTCATTCCACATTTGTGGATATCTTCAAGCTCCTTCATCAGCCTCCTGTTGGCCGCCATCTTGGATCTGGTGTTGCTGCAGCCCTTACTATTAAAACATGCATGCCGAGGTGTATGTGAATCACTTTCCTATGCCCTAATTCAGCCCTTGAGCCAATTCTATGACACGGATATTACCGCAATCTCCAGAGCTCCTAGCTTCTAAGTAGTATTCCAACCCAAGGCAGTTGCTCTCTGAGCCTCAGTTTACCTGTTATAATATAGGGTTTTATTTGAATCCATAAATTAAATAAAATAACATCTGCAAAGTATCTATCCCCATTTCTGGGGGAAATACTAGTTTCCTTACAAATAGATCCCCACTATAGTCTGAGGAGCACTGGAATAAGAGCCCAGGGACAGAGGGAACTGTCTCATAATTCTTTCACTGTGTGTCTTGGACAAATAGCTGCTTCTTCATTTGTCAAGTGGAGATGATAATCCATGTCCTAGGAGACAACCATGGCTGGGACAGTGAGGTTACAATGCACAAGCCCTGTTAGTCACAAGGTGGACTAGCTGTCACCTCAGTTCCAGCTACAGCTTTTATGGTGTGTAGTCATGCCGGGCGCCACCTTTAACTCAGATAAATACTCTAGGCATTAGCTGGCATTTTCTTCTCTCTGGCTAGCAAGACCTCTGTTCTCAAATTTTTGGAGAACTATTTAGTTTACCTATGTATCTATGTATTTATCTGTCTATCATCTATCTTTTCAAGCTCCTATCTTTCTTTCATGAGAGTGAGAAAGATAACTGCCTTCAACAGGGTCTCATGCCTGATCTCTGCCAGCCTCCCCAGCCAGCTAGGATTATGAGTCTGTGTATGTCAACTGGGGAAACCAAACCCATGATCATCCATAGGGATCCAGCATCACTGAGCAATGTGTGAGCAATGGGCCACCAAGCTAGCTCTGGAGAGCTTTTTAAACACTGATGTCATTTTGATTCCTGCACATCTCCACTTTCACTCAATCTACTACTACATATTTAATGAGCTTCTACTAGGTGCCTGTGGCTGTCTCAGTAAACGAGATCAAGTCTTACCTTTGTGGAGACAATTTTCTAATAGATCTGTGGTTGAATTCCATCCTGGTGACAGCTAAGCTTTGCTCCAAAGTGCCTCTGAGCTGGCTATCTTCATCCCCATGGCCCCCACCACAGGTT
>NW_006159713.1:2901242-2924113 GCF_000334495.1 Tupaia belangeri chinensis | reverse complement strand
CGTCATCCCCATGGCCCCAACCACAGCTTGCCCTACTGGCTCCCTTCTAAGGGGTCTTCCCCCTCAGCCTATCACCCTGAGAACTACCAGAAAAGCCTGCCTTAATTCCAGCAGCATCATAATACTATTACTTGCAAACAAGGTTGCCCAACGAGCTTTCTTGTCCTAGGTCATTAAAACCAAGTCCTCTAAATTAAACTCCAACACTCCCACCCTTATCACCTCTACTGACATTCCCTAGGGTTATGATGGCTCCGAGATATGTGTCCCATCCTTGAACTTGCCCTCATTTTTCTATTCTACCACAGAAGGTAGAGAGGGCAGGAACCAATCCCACTTTATAGATGAGGAAACCAAGGTATAGAGAATAAGGTCATTTGTTTCCGAGTTGTTTTCATCCAGAAGGGACACAGTGTTGTGGCATTAGAAGAGGTTGGCTCTGAAGGGACTATATCTCTTCTCTTTCCTCTTTGTCCTCCTCCTCTCTTTGTATAGTGTCTCCCTCCTACGGTACACTGCTCCAAAACTCTTTCCTGTAACACTACACATCTCAGCAGCTATAGGAACTACAGTGTGTCCCAGCTTTTCTGTGTGTGTTTCCTGAACCACCTCAGTCTCAGTTTACACGCCTAGACAATGGGGCTAATAATATCTACCTTAATGAGACGGAATGATAAATCTGGGTGACATGCACAGCCTTAGGCCTGGGATGTGGGGCAGATCTTGAATAGAGTCATCATTATTTGATTCAAATGTGTCTATATGTTTCTTGCCCTCATTCTGCTATAAACTTCACAAGGGCAGGGAGTAACCTACTCTCTAATTATTTATTTAATTTTATCATTATCATTATTATTATTTTAACTAATGAGAGACATAAAGAGGGAAAGTGAAAAAACAAGCTGCCAGGTCTGGGACTCGAGCAGTGGTTAGCCATCTGAGAGTCCAATGCCTTAAGCACCACACCACCTGCCAGCCCCATGGGAGTAATTATCTCTACTATCTCTCTCTCTCTCTTTTTTTTTGGAGAGGTTTTTTTTTGCTATAGAGCTCGTGCACTCACCAGAAAGACAGAGAGAGACAGACAGAAAGCGAGAAATCATCCCCCACCCACAGTGGGTATGGCCACATGGCAATCCCTTCTCCTCCATTCTCCTCTCGGGATCTTGGGCACGTATGCACATGCACCTGGCGTGAGTTTAAGTTACTGGGTTCAGGACTCGATCCACAGTTGACTACATGGGAGTCCAGAGACATAGCCATTACACCAGCTGCTGGTCCCTCTACTATCTCTTGACCACTGTCTCCCAGCACCTAGCTAACTGCCTGGCACATATTTATGCTGCATAAATATTTGTGGGCTTAGTGGAAGCCTCTAAACGCAGGGGCTGAGTATCCCTGGCACATGGAGGCAGCTATTCATTTTCCATGACTCTTGAGCTCTCACTCCTTCTCTGGCAGAATGCCTCTGGGGCCTTTGCAGACTCGACACCAGGGCCAGTGTTTCAAGTTCATTAATCACCTCTTTTGGCAAAGTAATCTGCCTCCTTTGGAAGCCCAGCCCAGAGCTTCTGATAGGGCCTTCAGTTCTGCCCCTTTTAAGGAAGTCTCATGGAGCTTCCTCTGCAGAAAAGGCTGTCTGTCCTGCACCCTGGCTTTGGAAGGCAGGCTTGTTGCATAAAAGCTCTGGCAGTGGTCTTTTTTGCCCAGAAACTTGGCAAGGCACTGCTGTAAACCGCGTAGGTGTGTGTGTGCATACACACTCTTTTTCACACATGGGTATGTCTGTTCTTATGTTTACATACACAGGGTGTGTGGAAGGGTGATCATAATTGTCCCCAACACCATGATTCAAAGACGCTAGAGCTTTATAACGCTAAGATTCACGTTTCTATGATTCCACGACTCTCGCTGTCCATGACTCTAAGATTTGCAGATTCGGCGTGCCTGAGGCCGACACGCCATCTGCAGTACGTGCATGTGCCTGGGAGTGTTCCGGAGCCTGTGGGTGGGAAGCCTGCTCTGTGGTTTCCTGGCTGATGTTTTCTTTCTCCGGGCTTGAGATATCAATCAGCTTGGCTGCTAAGTGTCTTAGCAATATGTCTGGAATTCCAGCTCAACACAGGCAGCCTGGGACATTAGCAGCTTCTGAATGCAAGGCAGTGGGGGTGGAGGGGAGGGGTCTGGAGAATAAACGAGGAAGAGGAGAGAGGCCTTAGGAAGGAAATGGGATTGTTGGGGCCTCATAGGCCTCAGGGAATGCCCTATAAGAAGTTCTTGAGTGGGGCCAGCAGGTGGCATGGTGATAAGGCAGCTGAATTCCAACAGGGCTAACCGGTTCGAGTCTCAGACCTGGCGGCTTAAAAATCACACCGGGTGTGTGTGCGTGCTGCCCAAAATCTGGAGAGGAGAATGGAGGAGAAAGATTTTAGTGTGGCCATCATCCTGGAAGGCGATTTCTCACTTTCCCTCTCCCTGTCTCTCCGTCTCTTTCCTACCTGGCGAGTGCACATACCCTGTGACAAAAACCTAAGCCAAACCAAAACGAAACAAAATATTACTGGATAGGACCCAGATTCGGTGGCAGGCATAGAAAGAGAGAATGAAAAGACACCTCAAGGAATTTTTGCACTAACTACCCCTTCCCCACTCACAAAATGACCTTGTCCATAGGTCATAGGAAATATCTATTATGAAAAAACTATACATGGATGTTTTAAAAGTTTTACACCAAAACAAATGCATACGTTCATTCCATTTTCCATAAACTTTGTGATGTCCCCTGATAAAGAGCTTGGACAAGTCATTTCATTTCTTTGGACCTTACTTTCCTCCTCTGGAGAGTGTGACGAATTAGGATCAAACTCCTGAGGTTCGGGCTGCCTTTTATGAACCATTCCTGGACACTGGGTTCGTTAGTTCCTTAGCGTTGACCGTGGCCTCTGAGAACCAGACCTTCGGATGACCTGGAATAGTGAGCTACCTGCTTCCCAACTACCTTCTGCCAGCCTGTACCCAGAGCATGGGGCCAGAGAGTGCCCGCTGCTTCTCAGGGGCCTGTTGTAGATGCCAGCTCACACAGGCAGCTGCTACATCCATCTCTAGCTTCATATTCTGTCCCCTGCCATCCTTGCATCCACCACCCCAGCTCTTGGGGCACTACTATGACGAGCACAGAATAATACAATGAAATCAGCATGTGGTCCCAGAACCAGACGCCAGGATTCAAATACCAACCCTTCTTTACTTGCTGTGTACTTTTAAGCTAGATACTTAACCTTTCTGAACTCATTTCCTCAACTGTAAAAGGGACTAATAATGATACTATCCATCTCCGAGAGCCCTTGAATCATGTCTGCCCATAGGGTCACTAGTAGTAGCTATTATCTTTATTTTTATTACTCCCTTTTTCTGTGACTCACTGCAAAATGTGAGGCTCCAGACTGGATGTAAGCCAAATGAAAAGGTTACTGAGAAGAGAAAAAAGATTCTGACCAGAATTGTATCAGTAATGTGCACAACAGAGATTCATTATTTGGCGACTTCTCAGGCTAGACACCTAGGACACTCACCAATTTCTGAACTTGGCCCCAGAAGCATGAGGCCACAGGGTGTCTCCTGTCGCCACACAGCCAGCCATGCCGCTATCCTACCCTCTCCCCTCCCTTACCTCCAGAATTTGTCTCCAGCAAAGATGTATGTCTTCTTGTTCTTGCTCCAGTTAAAAGCAGCATCCACTTTCTGGACATCAGGGGGCAATCCCAAGCTGGTCAGGGGCTTGGGGTACCCTCGCTCCAAGGTACTGGCTGAATAGACCCAGTACTCATTTCCTGCAATGGAAGCAAAGGTGTGTTGGTAGCCAGTTCTGAAATCCCCCAGGCTGGCCTGTTCCTCCCATCATCTGTCTACCAGGATATCCCACTGAGGCCATTGTCATCAAGGACAAGAGTTCCTATTCACTCTGGGTTTAGTGCCAGAATCAGGGCTCATGCACAGGGTTTTCAAGTTGACTGCAGAAGGTGCCCATCCAAGAAGGCGAGTGGGGGGATAAGATTCACCCTGGCCTCTGCTCACCAGGCCATATGCTCTAAGTGCCAGGCCTGCCATAAGGAGGCACTTTCTTCTTTTTCTTTTCTTTGCTTTTTCTTTTTTATGATAGAGAGAGGGAGGGGGAATGACAGGTATTTTTGACAGGGCTTCACATGTTGGGATCCCCCATCCCAGTCTCCATGTTAGGACTATAGGCAAGTGCCACCATTCCTGGCCTGTTCAGGCTGGTCCAGGATACAAACCCAGGTCTCCCACACTATTCCAGCCTCATGCAGTGGTGACCTCCTGTCAAACAAATTGGCTAGAAGGCACATCTTCTTCTAGTTTCCACAAAGGTGCCCTGAGCAAGCCGCTGCCTTGGCCAGGACCATGATCACTGTGGGATGGACAAGTTGGGAGTCGGAACAATAAGGACCTATAGTCAGCTGAGCTCTGAGCTGACACTAAAATGCCTTCTTGTGTTCTCACCTAGACGGGCAGGTACCCTCTCAGAGCCCTTTCTGCACTTCTTCCCAATAGCCTGGCTGTTTGTCTCCCTGGGTAGTCTGCAAGCAACGTCAGGGCAGGGACTGTGTCCCACAGGGCAGGTTGCTCAAATCCAGGTCAAATGAGCAGAACTTCCCAAGCTTCAGCCATAGAGACCTTACCTTGATTTTCGCCACATCTAAAGATTCTTTTCACTATTATTTTCATAGGATTTTACTTTTAGGGAATTAATTTTTGAATCTTTAAAAATAAGCTTATTTAAAAAAATTGTCTGGGGGTCAGCAGATGGTGTAGTAGTTAAGGTGCTGGACTCCCACATAGCCAATCACAGTTTGAGTCCCAGACCTGGTGGTTTAAAACTCACTCTGGGACACGTGTGCATGCATATGCAAAATCCCATGAGAAGAACAGAGTAGAAGGGATTGTGGTATGGCCATCCCCCCGGGGGGTGATTTCTTACTTTACCTCTCACTATCTCTCTCTGTTTCTTTCCAGTGAATGCACGTATTCCATGGCCAAAAAAAACTTTAAAAAAATTGTTTTAGAGTCAGTCAGTAGCATAGTGATCAAGGCGGTTAGATCCCACATGGACAACTGCACAGTTTGAGTCCCTGACATGGTGGCTTGTAAAAGACACCAGGCACATGTGTGCATGCCCAAAATCCCAAGAGGAGAATGAAAGAGAAGAGATTATGGCATGGCCATCCTTCCTGGAGGGTGAGTTTTCACTATCTGCTCTGGGTTAAAATGCCACCTTTCCATAACTATCTCTGCTAGAATAAATTTATTTTAATTTCCTTTTAAAAATGAGTTTTTAAAAATTCTAACTAAAATTGTGACCGGCCGAAGGCTCTAGCACTAGAAAAGTATTAGGAACACAATAGCACTACCTTGACTTTTTTTTCATATAGAAAGGAAGCAGAAGGATTGAAAAAGAATAAAAAGAACAAAATGTTCACTCCGTGGGTTCACATTATTGATGCCAGGTGTCTAATCTCCCAGATGGATCCCACGCCTCGGGAAATGAGGCTGGAAAAATGGGTCTATAAAGGGGAGGAACGCCCACAGGTGCACAGGAACTATGATGTGAGGGAGGGAGTGGGCCTGGGCCATGTAGGAACCTTGGTGCAGAGCCTGGTGGGGCCAGGGCCAAGGCAGGACCCTTCCCACACACCTGCAAAGAACACAGCCTTCTCTTCCTGCGGGGCCTCATACACAGCATCAATCTTTTCTGGGAGCTCAGGCCAGAATGTGGCTACCAGCAGGGGTCCCGTGGGCTTGTCACGTGGTGTCACTGTCCGCCAAATGAACCTGGGGATGGGGAGAGGATACAGGAAATCACATCTTTAGTCACTCTGCCACTCTAACCACTCACACCTCTCTGAGCTAACCCAGAAACATCCCAGTGATGATTCCATGAGGGGAGAGGGAGACAAAATCAGGAAGGCTGAAGAACTAGAGAATGCACAGAGTCCCTTTCTGCAAGATGCCAGGGCTGAGAAGCAACCCTCTTTAATCTACCCTTCCCACCTCTTCCAGGAAGCCTTCTTTGACTACCTGTCCATTCCATGCTCCCCCTCCTCCACCAAGTCTCTGAAAATCATCAACACTGTGCCTGGAACAGTAGTGTTTGTCTAACTCTATCTGATTAGAAGGCACTTGAGGCAGGGTTAATGGCATTCAAAAGCATTTCCTAAGTTGCAATGGAATGGATTCCTGCACTTCAGCAAGAATAGGGATGATCATTTTTTAAAATTTTTTTTTTTTGAGAAGTTTTTGCTATAAGGCACATGTGCTTGCCAGAAAGACAGAGAGAGAAAGAGAGACAGAAAGCAAGAAATCACCCCTCAGAGGGATGGCCACGCCGCAATCCCTTCTCCTCCTTCTTCCTCTCGGGATCTTGGGCATGCACGCACATGTGCCCAGTGTGAGTTTAAGCCACCGGGTTCGGGACTCGAACCGTAGTCAACTACATGGGAGTCTAGCAACACAGCCATTACGCTAACTGCTGATCCCTCATTCACTTATTTTTAATTTGATCATAGAGAGACAGAGTGAGAGGGGGAAACTGAGAAAGCAAGCTACCAGGTCCAGGACTTGAACCGTGGCCAACCATGTGGGAGTGTCCACCTGCTGGTCCCTGGACATCATTTATTTATTGAGGGCCTACACAGTGCCATGCAATGTAGTACCTTATAATTTAAGCCTCACAATGTTACAAGATTAATATGCACTCTTATGGTCTACCCAGTATTAAAAATTCTAACTAAAATTGTGACCGGCCGAAGGCTCTAGCACTAGAAAAGTATTAGGAACACAATAGCACTACCTTGACTTTTTTTTCATATAGAAAGGAAGCAGAAGGATTGAAAAAGAATAAAAAGAACAAAATGTTCACTCCGTGGGTTCACATTATTGATGCCAGGTGTCTAATCTCCCAGATGGATCCCACGCCTCGGGAAATGAGGCTGGAAAAATGGGTCTATAAAGGGGAGGAACGCCCACAGGTGCACAGGAACTATGATGTGAGGGAGGGAGTGGGCCTGGGCCATGTAGGAACCTTGGTGCAGAGCCTGGTGGGGCCAGGGCCAAGGCAGGACCCTTCCCACACACCTGCAAAGAACACAGCCTTCTCTTCCTGCGGGGCCTCATACACAGCATCAATCTTTTCTGGGAGCTCAGGCCAGAATGTGGCTACCAGCAGGGGTCCCGTGGGCTTGTCACGTGGTGTCACTGTCCGCCAAATGAACCTGGGGATGGGGAGAGGATACAGGAAATCACATCTTTAGTCACTCTGCCACTCTAACCACTCACACCTCTCTGAGCTAACCCAGAAACATCCCAGTGATGATTCCATGAGGGGAGAGGGAGACAAAATCAGGAAGGCTGAAGAACTAGAGAATGCACAGAGTCCCTTTCTGCAAGATGCCAGGGCTGAGAAGCAACCCTCTTTAATCTACCCTTCCCACCTCTTCCAGGAAGCCTTCTTTGACTACCTGTCCATTCCATGCTCCCCCTCCTCCACCAAGTCTCTGAAAATCATCAACACTGTGCCTGGAACAGTAGTGTTTGTCTAACTCTATCTGATTAGAAGGCACTTGAGGCAGGGTTAATGGCATTCAAAAGCATTTCCTAAGTTGCAATGGAATGGATTCCTGCACTTCAGCAAGAATAGGGATGATCATTTTTTAAAATTTTTTTTTTTTGAGAAGTTTTTGCTATAAGGCACATGTGCTTGCCAGAAAGACAGAGAGAGAAAGAGAGACAGAAAGCAAGAAATCACCCCTCAGAGGGATGGCCACGCCGCAATCCCTTCTCCTCCTTCTTCCTCTCGGGATCTTGGGCATGCACGCACATGTGCCCAGTGTGAGTTTAAGCCACCGGGTTCGGGACTCGAACCGTAGTCAACTACATGGGAGTCTAGCAACACAGCCATTACGCTAACTGCTGATCCCTCATTCACTTATTTTTAATTTGATCATAGAGAGACAGAGTGAGAGGGGGAAACTGAGAAAGCAAGCTACCAGGTCCAGGACTTGAACCGTGGCCAACCATGTGGGAGTGTCCACCTGCTGGTCCCTGGACATCATTTATTTATTGAGGGCCTACACAGTGCCATGCAATGTAGTACCTTATAATTTAAGCCTCACAATGTTACAAGATTAATATGCACTCTTATGGTCTACCCAGTATCTACTAATACACTTCTTTATCATCCTTCATAGACTCCACATGTATGACCCATCCTTCACCTCTCCAGGCCTGTGACCCCAGTTCCCATCCTAGGTGTAGATACTGATTAGTCCAAGACACTGATTCTCAAAATGTGGTCCCCAGATCTGCAGCAACAGATTACCTGGAAACTCTTTAGAAATGCAAATAATTGGATCCTACCTGAGATCTATAGTTCAGACTTTCTGGACTTGGAGCTTAGAATTTGTGTTTGAAAGAACTTTCCAGATGGTTCTAATATATGTCAAAGTCTGAGAACTACTGGTCTAAGCCAATCAGAGTTCAGTATTGCCTGGCAGCTGTTACGGATTCAGTAGGTGCCGTATCAGTTAAGTCAGCACAGAGAGACTACACGGAGAAATTTCACATCTGGGGATCTCTGTATGCATGTGCGTGTGTTCTCTCTCTCTCTTTCACTCTCCCTCTCCCGCTATATGTGTGTAGGAATTCAATTGCCATTGGCAGCCAACTTACCACCACGAGGGAACCCAGCCTGGGGATGAAGGCAGTGGACATGGAGTCACTGACCTTCTTTCTGACCCTGGAGACAGCCCACCCATGAACTTCGCATCATGTGAGAGCAGTTTCTCTCCACTGTTTAAGCTGGCTTGAACTGGCATGGGGTAGGGGGTGAGGGGCCACTGTTACCTTTGGCAGAATATCTTAATACACAAAGGTATCACAATCCTTATTTGGTAAATGAAGCTCAGAGAGGTTAAGGAATTACCAGGATTCGAATCCAGGTCTGATTCCAAAGTCCAAGTTTAATCCTCCTGCAAATACTGTCCTCCTTATCTGCCCACTACCTAGCATCAACTGTGCACATGGTCATGGCTTACATGTTTACTCGTTAACTCAATGCACCCATTCAACACCCACCAGCTTCCATTTGAAAGAAACTAGGATGTGGCAGACCAGAGATGACTTGGAATATGATCAGGACTTCCTCAGTGGGAGGCGCTCCAGGATAAGGACATTGCCGGAGAGTTGGGCCCTGACTGACCCCTTCCCCACCCCTGTCACGGGTGCTGCAAGGCAGCAGTGACATCTACTGTTATATATCCTGCTTGGGTATTCAAGGCCTGATGCATCTGGCTTCTCATGGCATTCTGAGTCTTATCTCATTTGCATTTGTGCCATCTCCCTACGGGACAGCAGACAATGAAGGACAGGGCAGCTGGACTCCAGCACTTGGCCCAGTGCCTGGAGCAGAGGAAGCCCTTCACAAATGCATATGGAACATCTTCGAGCCTCACCAAGCACTCTGATACCCTCTGAATAAGCCAGGGATGTTCACATCTCTATGATCTCTCTTGGCTTTGCAGCCTTTGTCTTAAACACCCTCCCAACCTGTCACTCCATCACCGCCCACCAGAATCCTACTTCTCTTCAAAGGCTCTGTTCAAATACCACCTCATCTGTGAAACCTTCCTCAATTAGGACATACCCACAGAAGCATTTTGCTAATGTCCCTACAATCCCATTTCTTTCATTCTGCTGTGCTTTACTGTCAGTTCTCTATGCTTCTGTTTCCCAGACTGGTGGTGCACATGCAGTGACAAGCATCGGAACTATTGGGGAAGTTGGTAAAATGCACATTCCAGTCAGAGGGCTTGGAGCTGGGGGCAGAAAGCCACACTTCTAATACACAGAGTGCTGGCGGTTCTGGTACAGAGGCCCATGGACCTCTCTTTGAGAACACTGATCTACATATGGAGTAGTCCCTCGGCCCCCAGACCACCCTGTTTCCTCCCACAGACACTGGAGCCTAGCAAAACATCTGGCACAGTAGAGGCCAAACAATTATTTGCTGCTATGAGAGCTGACATGATCGAATACGTTGACTCTGTGGCAGGCACTGTTCCAAGCACTAAGCTCATCTATTATCATTCTTCTAATAGCCCTGTGAGACAGATTGGATTATTAGTCCCATTCTAGTGATGAAGGAATAGAAGTACAAAGAGCATACTGAATTAGCTTGCCTATGATCATGCAGCCAGTGTGTAGCAGCTGTACTATTCTAACCAGACAATCTAGCTCCAGTGTCCACTTTTTCTACTACTACATTCTATGAATGGATCAATGAACAGATGGATAAATAAATGGAGGCAATAAGAGGTGATGGACAGGTAGGAAGATAATGGATGATCATGATGGATAGTGAATAAGAATGTAGGTAGGTATGGATGGACGGATGGACGAATGGACAATCAAAGATGAACAAACAGACCCTAGATACTGCTTGCTATTCACCCAGGAGGCTAGGGCATGAGGGTGAATCTCACCCTTGTCAACTGAGTGAGGGCCTTTACCTACAACCCATGAGTGCCCTGCCATGTGACTGCAGTACCACTGTCTAAGGGAGGTGTTGGGCTTGGCGCTGTGATTTGCTTCGCTTGATGGAATGTTCTCAGGCATGAGTTAAGTGGAGGTTTGTACATGTACTTGCGTGGTTGCATTTGGCTTCTTGCACCCTGTAATTTGCCATGAATAGCCACTAATCCCAGGAGAGTGACTGACATACGAAGCCTACCTGAACCTAAATTGAAGGTGGGAATCAAGACACTGAGCAGACACACAGAGTACGAAGAAGCAAAAGAGGTGGTAAGCCACTGAGTTCTGCAGGTTGCTTGATACACAGCAAAAATAATCTAACAGGGGTCACTCTGTGAAGAACCCCAGAGGGGTCCTCAGCAAAGGGTGGAGCACAGGAAGAATGACTCAGAAGGACAGAAGACAAGGAGGACAAGCAGACAAGCAGCAAACTCCTGTACTCACCGGTCCTTGAAGAAGAAGATCTCGCCGCGGATTTGCGCGATGCCATCAAAGACGATGTCCTGTTTGCAGATCTCAGGAGTGACAGGTCCCAGAGTGGGGGTGGGACCGGTGCCAGTGTCAATGTCAGGGGAGGCTCCTGGGAGAGGACACCCAACCTTAGACTCTCCTTAGCTCCAGGAGTTCTCCCAGGGAAGCCCACCTGACCTAAGGGTCCGAGGAGCAGTATTCTGGAGGAAAGCTCGGTAAGATAAAGGATGCCTGGTCTTGGACAGAGGTGGGTGAAGAGAGACCAAAGCCTAGAGGCCCTTCATACTTCATAAATGCTCTTCACTGATAGCACCTCAGTCTCTCTATATCCCTGGGAGGTGAGTATCACTACACCCACTTCACAAATAAGGAAACAGGGGCTCAGAAAGGTTCAGTGAGTTGTCCAAGGATTCAAAGCCAAAACTGATTCTTATGCCCACAAGAGAGTCAGTATAGTTAAGGGCCCATCTGTGTGTCCAGAAATGGGGGAGGGCACTTCCTCAAGGAGTAATTCCTTTACTCCTCATGATAACCAGCTACATTTAAAGATGAGGAAACTGAGCCCAGAGAGATTTATAGAGTTGCTCAATCTCTCGCAGCTAGTGAGTGGCAGAGGCAGAACTGGAGCCCACTACTTCCATCCCAGGCTGCATGACCTCCCCAGGCCCTGCCCAGGGGCCCAGTACCTCCATCCCGGGCTGCATGACCTCCCCAGGCCCTGCCCAGGGGCCCGGGACCAAGGCATACCGTAGAGCTCTTGAATGCCCTTGATATCGTCATGGGACAGGCGGAAGTTCTTGGTGTAGGTGTAAATGGGCGCCATCAGGGCTCCGGGGTCCTGTGAGTGCTCCAGTCCCATGGCATGGCCAAACTCGTGGGCAGCCACAAGAAACAGGCTGTACCCTGAAGGCCGCAGACAGGGAGGGGGTAGAAGACAGGGAGAGAGATGAGAGGAGTCAGGATCTGAAGCCAACAGTGGAGACGTTTGAGGACATCGCCATGGTGGGGCTGGGAGCCCTGGAAAGGGCTCATAGTGATCCTTCCTCCTCCAGAGAGTTCTGGGACTAATAAGCCATGTCTATTGCTTTCAATGGGGTCAGCCAGAGTCCTCCTGTCCCATTCCAGGGCTGGCTGCTTGTGTGCTGGAGAACACAAAATTCAAGCTTCTTGGGGCCAGCAGGTGGCGTAGTGGTTAAGGCTCTGGACTCACCCCACATAGTTGACCTCTGTTAGAATCCTGGACTTGGTAGCTTGAAATTCACGCTGGGTGTGTGTACATGCATTCCCAAGATCCCAAGAGGAGAATGGAGAAGAGGGGAATGAGGCATGGCCATCCCCCCCGGGAGGTGATTTCTTGTTTTCTGTCTTTCTGGTGAGCACATAAGCCCTATATCAAAAATCTCTCTTTTGGGACCAGCAGTTAGCATAATGGCTATGTCGCTGGACTCCCATGTAGTCGACCGCAGTTTGCGCCAGGGACCCGGTGGCTTAAAACTCACGTCCGGCATGTGTGCGTGCGTGCCCAAGATTCCGAAAGGAGAATGGAGGAGAAGGGACTGTGGCATGGCCATCCCCCCGGGGGGGGGGGGGAGTGATTTCTCGCTTTCTATCTCTCTGTCTGTCTGGCGAGCGCACGTGCCCTATAGCAAAAGCCTCTCCAAAAAAATAAAAATCTCTCTTTCAAAAAAAAATTGGGACCAGCAGTTAGTGTAATGGCTATGTCGCTGGACTCCCATGTGGTTGACCGTGGTTCAAGTCCCTGACCCGGTGGCTTAAACTCACGCCGGGTGCGTGTGCGTGCAGGCCCAAGATCCCAAGAGGAGAATGGAGAAGGGATTGCGGCATGGCCATCCCCCCTGGGGGGTGATTTCTCACTTTCTGTCTCTCTGTCTCTGTCTATCTGGCGAGTGCATGCGTCCTATCGCGAAAAAAACTCTCAAAAAAACAAAAAAATCCAGAGAGGAGAATGGAGAAGGGATTGCAGCGTGACCACCCCCCTGAGGGGTGATTTCTCGCTTTCTGTCTCTTTGTCTTTCTGGCAAGTGTATGCCCTATAGCAAAAAAAACTCCAAAAAAAAAAAAAGAAAGATAAGAACTCCTTTGGCCAGGCTGTCAGCTGGCATTCATCAAATTCCATCTCATTGTGAGTAAAAAGAATATAAGTAACATGGAAAGCATCTGCCCTAACTTCAGCAGGCCCTGGAGTAGGCTCTTACCTAACCATCGTGGCCATCAGGGGGGCTCTGAGCCCAATGACTCAGGCCCCTGCTCACTACACTGACCACACGGGAGGTCACAGGCTATCTCCTGGTCACTCTCTCACCCCAGTCTAGCAGTGATGTCTCAGCACCCAGTGCTGACAAGGACCCGCCATGCACACCTTGGCAAAGGATGGTGCTGATGGGGTGGGCGGGATTAGGGCGCTCCTGTGCTGTGTAGAATGTAGGGTAGGAGCAAGGAGGGGGCTTCTTCCCTTTTCCTCTCCTGCTCATCCAGCTCCTTGAAGGTATCTCTGTTTTGGAGTGTGTGTGTCTCTTAGGAGAATCATCTCTCTGGGGCAGAGTAGTCTGTGTCTAGGATTTGGACACTGGTAGTGACAGCCCTTCCTGGAGGGGTGGTGGAGCATCATCTCCTCGGGAGGCCAGTTTCTACCCAGGAAGGGGGTACCAGGGTGGAGGGGCTCTTATTTTGGAGGCGGTGCCTCTATGTAGATGAGTGGGACCTGATTTCACCATGGATGGGCGGTATCTCTGCTCAGGTGGGTGGGTCTGGGGAGGCACAGTGTCCCTAGCACGATGAGGGGTGTTTGGGGGCAGTGTCTATGCCTGAGGTAGGTGGGACCTCAGGAAGGTCTCTGGCGTGGGGTAGAGGGGCGATGTCAGGAGTCTCTGCTCAGTGGTCAGGGCCGTACCTTGGTCGGGGCAGAAGCCCCACTTGCGGTCATCATCGTAGTTGGACGTGGTGGCACACCACATCTTTCCGTCACTGCGGCCAGCGCTGGTGCAGCTCTCGTACTTGTTGCCCAGGAAGGTGAAGGGGAAGACACAGGGGGCACCTTCTGAGTTCCCACCCACAGTGGACATGGCTGTGGAGGAGAGATGCAGCTCAAGGGCAGAGCGTCTTAGGCCTCCACCAAGAAATAGTAACAGAACAACAAACCACACCTACTGAGTACTGCACTGTCCCAGGCACTGGATCAGGAGCCTTAGAACACCCCACCTGCCCTTCACAAAAAACTCATGCAGTAGGGACCACCTGGTAAGCCACTTCATAGATGAGGAAACCAGCGCTGAGACAGATTAAGAAACCTAACTGAGCAGACACGCGAGGAAGTATCAGCGCCGGGATTCAAACCCAGGCAGTCCAATTCCAGAGATGCAATTAGCCTCCCAAGGGTGAGGCAGAGTTGCCAGTGGCAAAGGGGCTGGCAGAGTTGATGGCGCCAACACTCTGTCCTAGACTAAAAGCCCCACTAGGCAGGGTCTGCAGAGCCCAGTCTCCATGTCTGCTGCATTAGCAGGCGCTCAGTAAACACGTTTGAATAGAGGCAGAGGAAAGCAGGGAGTACTAACGGAGGAAGGGAGGAATGGAAAGGAGAGGGGAGAGAGAAAAGGAAGGAAGACAGGAAGGGAGGGAGGGGGTCCTTACTAAAACAGAGACGAAAAGATAGAGATACCTGGTAGGAAAGGCACAGATGAGAGACAGCATGGTCAGAGAGAGGGAGAGAGAAATGCCTGTCAGGGAGGCTGAGGGAAAAGGCTGTGGGTCAGACAGAGAGGGGCCTGGGCAGGTCAGGCATTTGGGCACCACCAGGTCAACTGAACTGGCTGTCAATGCCCAGTGTCTGTACCAGCTAAGTATTCTGACTAGCAGCCCAGCCTGGGGGAAGGAGTTTGGGAGGAGGGAGGAGTCTGGTGGGTTTTCTATCAGACAGCAGCGTGCTGGACTCTGAGGCTCAGGGAGAGGCAGGGACACCCACCGGTCTCCGGGCAGAAGCCGTACTTCTTGTCACGGTCATAGTCCTCGGTGGTGCCGCACCAGCGGTAGCCATCAGTGCGGCCCTCGGTGGTGCAGCTGTCGTAGGATGTCCCCTGGAAGCGGAACGGGAACTTGCAGGGCTGTCCGTCAGCGTTGCCACCCATGGTGAACAGGGCTGGGAGCAGGGAGAAAGGGGGAGAATGCAGCTGAGAGAGAGGCACCTATATGGGCATGGGGCTGGCTAGTCAGCCACCTATAGGTTTGCACCAGTAAAGATGTTGCATGGTTAAAACATTAGAAACCAGGGACCAGCAGATGGCATAATGGTTATGTCGCTGGACTCCCGCACGGCTGACCGTAGTTAAAGTCCCAGAACCGGAGGCTTGAAACTCACACAAGTGTGTATGTGGGCATGCCCAAAATCCCAAAAGGAGAGTGGAGAAGGAATTGCAGTGTGGTCATCCTCCCAGGGAGTGATTTCTTGCTTTCTGTCTCTCTGTCTCTGTCTCTCTGGTAAGCACACGTGCCCTATAATAAAAAATCTCTCTTGAAAAATAAATTAGAAACCATCTTTACTGGTTAGTGAAAAGTTGCTTCTCTGAACACCAAGAGAAGACCCATACCTATGGCCAATCTGATCTTCCTGAAACCTTCGGACTTCTAGCAATGAAATGGTTAATACCTGGCACATAGCAGACCCACAGTCACCTTCCACTCAGCCTAATCAATGCTTACACCATTAAATTGCTAAATATGGGGTTGTCTGGAAAGTCGTGATGCATTTTTGCATAAAAAAACATGGTATGACTTTCCTGACAACCTAATTTATCACTCACGGTGGGCAGGACCAAAAGATTCTCTCTTCATTTGATACACATGGAAACTGAGGCTCAGAGAAAGCTGGTTCTGGAACTGCTCATGGTCACATAAATGAAACAAGTGAATGAAGGCCGTAAAAAAAATTACAAAGCACTCTAATCTCAATCTCTCTTTTGTTCATTCTTTCTGTCTCTCTCTTCCACACACACACACACACGCACACACACATACACACACACAGCAAAAACTTCACCTCCTTTCAACCCCAGGCCCTTTCCTGAACGGCTCTACTGAGGTCCCTGCTGGAAGCAGAGGAGCAATGAAGAGGAGGAGGAAGGAGGAGGAGGTGGTGTCTCTGGGAACCTTCTAATACATGCTCCAGGCTGTCACCCTGACCTCTCCGGGACAGGTGCCATGACTGGAGGGTTGGGGGGGGGTGAGCAGGATGCAGAGTATGGCCTGTATATCTTGGGTTCTCCCTTGTCCTCACATCCCCTCACCCACCCCAAGGCTACAAAATGGTGTGTCTCTGAAATTGCCAACTAGCAAAACCGCAAGTGCGTAACAAGGACCATCTGTACACAACTGCGCCAGAGGTGACCTCACCAGCCCCCGTTAACTCCACCATGGCCAGAATAAAAGCCAGTCGCTGGCCTCCCACCACAGAACCTGGGGCCCATATCTGCATTATTCCCCTATCCCCCAACCAAGAGGCCTTGTAAAAAAGTGCCAGAAGAAATGGGACCTAGTGAAGGGACAAAACTGAGTCCAGATACTGGCGCCTCGGAGTGGGGAGAAGCAAAGTGTTAACCTTGACTGAGACCAATCATGCTCCTCCCCCTGAAATCAGCTGCATTTCTACCACCCAGGAAGCCCCTGTCCCCTCTGGATCCACCCCCAACAAGGATGGTGAAAAGCAGACACTGACTCAGTAGTCAGGAGGGGCTGAGTAAGGAGAACCTCTGCCTCGAGGTCCAAACACATGTTTTGCGTACTTGCACCTGGCTAAAGACCAGAGCAGGGAAAAACCCTTCCCAAATTTATAAAATACAGCTGTTCCTGCATTTCTCTTACCAAGATATCTGTTCTGATCAGCGGGTTGATAGATGGAAGAGTTAACACTACCTGGATCTTTACGGGGAAATGCAAGATATACAAGATATTTTTATTTTAAAATATCTCATTTATTAATGGTCAATGGCTTTAACTCTTAATACAATGTTTAGTTTTGGTAATAAAAGGGTAAACAGGAAGGAAATGAATGAGCTATTTGTTGTCTTTCGTCGAGATGGTAGGTACTTAGCACGTTTAGTCCCAATGAGGTTAGAGAGATGCATAAACATAACATTTTAGTCAAAAAATATGAGTCTGTAGTCTACGTAGACTAAAGTGTCTTTATGGGCTGGTGGAAAAGGTAGTATTTATAAAAACGTTAAGACTTTCTCTAACTTCCCCTAATTTTCTTTTGAGATTCCAGCCTTTAGAATCATCAAATAGGACTCAGTGAAGTTATTATACACTGCCTTTTTGTGCCTTATGATTATGTGTGTCAAGGACGTTTTTACAAGGGATTGAGTGTACATGTCCAAATTCTTCTTCCTTTACTAAAGCTTTCCCCCCCACGCGGCTTCAAATCTCTGAAAATGCCGTCTCAGAGCACTGACAAAAACACGCACACAAATACCAAGGCAAACCTAATTAATGCCTTTTCCTTTCCCTTTGCCACACAGTGATTCAGACATAAGCTGGCAGACTGGACTGGCAGAAAGACAGCAATCAAGTGAGACAGAAGGTAAAGTCCCCATGTCCCTCCCCCCGCCTCCCCCACACACACTCGGTCCCTCACTTTCTCCGTTTCTCTCTCATTAGCATTAGTAGAGTCAACATCAGGGCCAGGGCAGGAACAATGACCGAAATTCCCAGGGCTGCGTTTCCCAAGCCAGGTAGAATACCAGCCTTGGTCTGTGTCCTTCTGCCCTAGCCCACTGCCAGGTGCTCCACGTATCCCCAAACCTCTCTTTAAGCCCTTGAATCCACCATCTTGGTTGGGATGCGGAGTAGTTCTAGAGCAAACTCCTGGGCATATTCATAGTCTAAGATCATTCTAATGTCAGAAAAAAATAATTAGAACCTCCAACCTGTGATTTCACGTATATTATCGCTAACAATAAGACTTAAAAAAAAATGAATGTAATCAAAGTATTAAATAAATAATGGTACAGCTGACAGAAACGTAACGATGGCTCAAATCAGGAGAGTGGGGTCTGAAAGATGGACACTGAGGGGGATGCCAGTTAACCAGCAGTGCCAGACCCAGAGAATGTGGAGAACAAGAGCATAACTGGGGAAGGACAAAGATCTGTGGTGGAACGCTCAGGGCCCAGGGGGATACTCACCTTCATGGGGGCAGAAGCCATACTTCCCGTCCTTCTCAAAGTTGTAGGTGGTAGAACACCAGAGGAAGCCATCACTGCGGCCCGTGTCTGTGCAGCTGTTGTACTCCTTGCCATTGAACAGGAAGGGGAACTTGCAGTACTCCCCATCGGCGTTCCCATACTTCACCCGGACCACTGTGACAGTGACACAGAAGATGGAGGTTCAAAATCTCTAGGACTTTTTCTGGAGATCAAGATTCTGACTCACCAGGTGTGTGACTTCCCCTTCCTATTTCTCTGGTCCCATTAGAGCAGACAGAGGTACCCAAGGTTACTAGGGACGCCATAGTTTGTTTTGCTAGGTAACAGACTGGAAAGGAGGTCTGGGACATGTGGAGGGTTTCTTTCTTACCTTGCCCTTCTCCCAGGGTCCACAACTCATCGTCATCAAAGTGGGAGTCTCCCCCAACACCAGTGCCTGGGGCAAAGGCATGAGCCAGAAGCCCATCCTTGCCATCGAAGGGGTATCCATCTCCATGCTCTGAAACACACAGTGGGTCTCCTCTTCTGGCTGCCCTAGCTAGACCCTAAAACCCATCCACACCCAAATCCACATTTAGGGCTGCTTAGCCCACCTAGTATCTGTCCCCTACTTCTGTCCCATGGGGGTTATTCAGGACTCAGAACACAGAGAGTTGCTGACCTGATTGTTTTCATCTTACAATCCACACTATTTTCTCAAATCTATGTCACTCCTAGTATGTATACCACCTAATTTCACTGTCTATACTACCACCAATGACACCATACTACCCACATACCTACAGTGCCACATCAGTCCTCACCACATATTCTCCTTGTCTCCAATGTCTATGCCATTTACCCTCCTGTCAACATTGCACTCTGAACCATAGCATCTGCTTCATGCCATATTACCAAAACCTACAACACTAACCTTTACACCTATTTTGTTACCCAGACTACTCAATCTCTACACTACTTACCTTCATGTCTAGACTACTGCCAGTGTTCACATCAACTCACATGACAGTTTTAAGTCAAGGCCTATTCTATTTATTCTCATGTCTACACTGCCCCCCTGTATCGAACATTCTTACATCTACTATTCTTCAGGGTCTACTATATCATCCATCAGAACTTCCTGTGATAATGGTGTCCAATTCAGTAATATCGACTAGTCTCATGTGGCTATTGAGTACTTGGTATGTGGCCAGTGTAACTAAGAAATTGAATTTTATATTTATTTATTTATTTTAGTTTTTGCTTCAGGGAGCACACACTTGCCAAAGCAGGGCAGAGAGGAAGTGAGAAATCGCCCCAGGGAGGAGGGTCATACCACAATCCCCTCTCCTCCATTCTCTTCTTGGGATTTTTGGGCACTCATGGACATGCCCCTGGTGTGTTTTTTAAGCTGACGGATCCAGGACTCAAACCACGCAGTCAGCCATGTAGGATCCAGTCATCTTAACCACCATACCACCTGGCTGGCCTCAAAATTTAAATTTTAAAAATACTTAAATTTAAATTTAAGTAGTCAAATGTACCCAGCGGCTCCCCCAGTGGACACGCAGTATATCAGACCATACTACTGTGTAAGCACTTCAGGTTGACACAGCCTCCAGGTGATGGTGTGGCTCATCATTTGCCTCCACAGCTACACGGCATTCCACTGTCTGCGCTGTGTGGTGTTGCCACTGTCTAAACCACTTCCAGTGTCTACACTTCTACTCACCTACTTAAGCTACCTTACGCTCCTGCAATGTCCATATAATCCCCCCACCCCCCGATCCCCGTCTACACTGACCCCCTGCCAACCTCTCCTCTGCCTACCCCAGCGGCCAAAGTTGATCATGATGTCAGCCTCTCCATCATGGATGCGGGAAAACCGTAGAGGGGTCACATCACTCCAGACTTGGAAAGCTCGAGCGAAGGCATCATCCACTGTTTCTGGGTCCAGATCAGGTGTGTAACCAATGATCCTGGAGGTGGTAGAACATGCATGTGAGTGTGTACATGTGCCAAGTATGTGCATATATGCATGTGCATATATGTGAGCATGCACAAATGTCTGCAAATGTGTGCATTTATGTGGGTGTGTGCCCATGAATGTGGGAAAATAAGTGCGTGCGTGCACACGTGCATGTGCACATATGCACGTGTGTGGAGGTCGATGTGTGTGTATGTTGAGCAGAGCCTTCCCAGAGTGCCCTGAGGTCCCATGAAGCACCAAACCAGCCAACGCTTTCAGGCCCTGTGTCAGAAGTCTCAACTCTCACTTCTGGTTAGGGGCAGGAAGTGGACAGGGACATAAACAATGCATTATGAGACATGGGGCAGAGATCTCACCATTGGAACCCAGCACCAGCCATATTGCCCACTAGCCCAATTAGCAGCCAATTATAGCAGCTCTATAATATAAAAATCCAATTAGCCACCAGTCATTGAGTTCCCTCTGACTATCCCAATGACCCCATCCTAATAACGACGATGACTAACATTTATTACACTCTTGCTCTGTGCCAGACGCTGTGGAAGCACTTTAGATATATGCTATCTAGCTTAGTCCCCCAGCCAGCCCTATGAGAAAGCATTTTTCTAGTCCCATTTTGTAGATTAGAAAGCCAGTGCTCAGAGCACTGAAAAATAAACACCCCAATACTGTGAGACTCAAGTCCAGGTCTATCGGACTCCGTTTTCTTAGAACTTTGTGTGCAAACTTCCTAAGCCAAATCATCATGATTCCCTGTGAAGGGAGAAGGCAAGCTTGATGTCTCCCAACCCCATGGCCCTGCCTCCCCCGGCCCTGTCTAGGCACCTGTATGTGATCTGGTTCTTGTCCCACTTGGGCTTGCGGGGGAAGAAGTTGTAGTTGGCCACATCCGGGTTGCCGCAGCGTGGCTTCCGCATGGTCTCGATGGTGTTCTGGTCAAGGTCACCTGTCTGGGGCAGCCCGAAGAACTTTTGCATCTTCTTCAGTGTGTCCTTCAGCACAAACAGGTTGCAGCTCTCCTTGGGGCAGCCGTAGAAGGTATTCAGGTATTGCTGGAAGAAAAGAGCACCCCAGGCAAGCAGGCTAGGTTAGGATGGCGTAGGACTGGCCAAAGTGGGCTGCAGCAACCAGTCTCCAGACCAGCCCCATAGTCCAGAAAGGGCATAATCCAAGAGTCCCAAGAATATTGAGTGCAGGCCTGGGTTCCCAAACCAGCTGTCACCCACGGCTGCCTGACATAAGTGCTGTAAAGAGAATGACTACCATCTGCTGGTACTGAGTGCGCACTATTCGCCCTGACACTGAAGTCAGTATAGAGTTGCTCATTTAATGCTCACAACTCCATAATGGGAAGATATGATCCCCATCTAACAGAAGAAGCAATTGAAACACAGACAGGGTAAGAAACTTGCCTAAAATCACACAGCTCATAAATGGCAGATCGAATTTGGCATCGGTCTGGTTCTAGCTCACGCCAGAACACTCCAGCCGCCTTCCTTTACCTCCATCATCTCATTTATCCACCTTGCAGTGGTGACTTGGGGGCTTCTTTTCTTCCTCTCTCTCTCTCTATATATAAAATCCACATATGTGTGTGTGTGTGTGTGTGTGTGTGTGTGTGTGTATAAAGAAATATAAGGGCTCTGGCAGCAGAGAATCCTGGGTTCAAATCTAGACCTGCCATCTCCAGAAAGAAAACAGACATGTCCTTCAGAGGCCACACAACTGGTTCTGCCCAAACTGAGGCCCAAATCAAACAGGCCTCTGCAAAGGTTCAAGGACCAACCAACTCATTTACTAATTCAACACCTACTATGTGCCAAGTCCTATGCTACTGCTGGGAATAAACTAGTGAGCAAGACAAACATTTCTAGTGTCTAAGGTTCAAATCCCAGGGCAGGGGTGTGTGTATGTGGGGAAGAGGGTTAATGGATTAGAAATAAGTACATAATTAATGACCTAATAAATGCTACATTGGAAAGGTAAAAAAGAGACCTGAAGACGGGCCCTAACTTGTAAGGACAGTGAGGAGAGGGAAACTAAAGCGTATGACAGTAATAATGATACAATAGTCATAATGGCTAACGCTTACTGAGCACTTACCGTGAGATAGGTACTATTACTATTCCCAGTTTGCAGATGAAGAAACTGAGACTCAGAGAAGTTAAATCACTTGCCACAAATGACTAGGCCAGTTGGTTAGTGCCCCCCTTGATTTGAAGCCAGGCAGTCTAAGTGCAGAGCTCAACTTCTCAAGCCCCACTGCACTGCCTCTGGGCCACTTAGATTTCCATAAGCTGTAGGTTTGAGGACTCAGCGGTCATTGCACCAAGGCTCCACTCTCACCCCAAACCAACAGCCACATCACTATGCTAGCCAGCTCCAGATCCTTGAATAAAGTATCCCTGTAAAAGCGTGACAAGGTCCCCCAACCCAGATACCCAGAAAGGGGTAGGGGAGTGGACCAGCAGATGGCGTAATGGTTACTTTGCTGGTCTCCCACGTAGTCAACCATGATTGGAATCCTGGAATCGTGGCTGCAGGATGCAGGCACATGTGTGTGCCCAAAACCTTAGAGAGGAGAATGGAGAAGGGACTGAAGCGTGGCCATCCGC
>NW_006159713.1:2899797-2901189 GCF_000334495.1 Tupaia belangeri chinensis | reverse complement strand
GTCTCTCTGGTCTCTCCGGCAGTGCACATGCCCTATAGAAAAAATCTCTAAGAAAAAAAAAAAAGGAAAGAAAGAAAAGAGAAAACGAGAGAAGAAAAAAGAGAACAGGGTATAAAAAAGAAAAGAAGAAGAGAAAAGGGTAGGGGAGAGGGTTAAGTCTGTCCTGAAGGAGTTTCCACAGTGAGCAGAGGACACTGGAGTCCTGTCCCGTGCGGGCTGGGGAGAAGGCTGGATGGAGGCAACGGGATTTACAGGGTGAAGCAATAAGGCACAGCTATCCAGTGAGCTGGAAGGAACGCCTGGCGGTCCGGCCTTAGGGGCTTACAGAGTGAGGGGTAATACCTTTCAGCTGCCTCCCAGCCCCGCTTATGCAACGCTGCGGCCAGGGTGCCCCAAGAGCCAGGAAGGCGCGCGCTCACAAAACAACATCTGAGCCGCAGCTTGGGAGCCCCGCCAGGAGGGAGGACACGCTGGCCGCTCTCCGACCCTAGCGGGGCTCAGTCCGCCCCCGCCCCACGCGCCGGGGGCCTTCCAGGGCCTGCCCCTTCCTCCGCCAGGCCGCTGGGCCAGTTCACTCCTTCTGTTCTCCGACCCCTTGGAGAAGTTTCCCTTGCAGAAGTTCGAGGAAACTTTCCGAGGCCCAACCCATGACCCTTCTGGCCAACTTGTCCATTAAGCCAGGGGAAAGAGATGCGCTCTCTGCTTCCCTCCTGATCCAGAAATTTGCCAAATGGAACCCTCTAAAGTCCTCCTCCAGATGTGTGCCAAAAGTTTCCAAAATGTTGCCAAGCCAGCTCTCCCTCCCATCCTCACGTGTGCAAGTTTACCCAAATTGTGTGCCAAAGTAACCTCTTCTCAAAGACCCCCCCCCATTGGCAAAAGAGACCCCCCTTATCTGTTTGCCAAAGGCCTATATCAAGGAGCTTGCCAAAGGCCCCACTGCCAACTCCCCAGATGTGTGCAAAAGTTGTTTACAAAGCCCGTCCCTCTTATCCAATCTGCCAGAGACTAGACAATGTCCCCATTATTTACCCAAAAAAGAAAAGCCCTTTCCAGCCAATTGCCAAAGAACCCCCCATACCTCTCCACCTAGTTCCTCGGTCCTCCATAATGAGCCCTGGAGGTTGCAAAGTTGTTTATCAAAGTGGCGACCTTCTCACTTACCAAAGCTCCCCCATCATCTCCAAAAGACCGCCCTCCATCCTCTCGTCCAAGCAACCCCCCCACCCAAGCTGTTTACCCAAACCCCTCCCCCACGCTGTGTGCCCACTGCGGGGTCGGAGGGAGGCGCCCATCTTCTACTTTCGAAGTTTGTCTAAACTTAGCTCTTAGAGGCCAGCGAAGGGACTCACCACAGCCAACTCTTTGTCCGTTTTGGGGGCGACATCGCCA
>NW_006159713.1:2893513-2899771 GCF_000334495.1 Tupaia belangeri chinensis | reverse complement strand
CCCGTGCTGGCCGCCCGCCCCGCCGAGCGGTGCAGCGTCCGGTGGGTCCGCTTGCTCAGCCGCCTCGGTTTCGCCTGGCTCAGTGGCTCATGGTCTGGCCCCTGCGCCCCAGCCGGCACCGCCGCCTCCTGTTCCCGCAGGTCCTGGAAATCCCTTTGTACGTTTAAACCCCCAGATGCGCAGCCTCCAGCCACCGCCTGAGGAAGTCTGGAAGCAGCGGAAACCAGGGAGGGCAGCCGCCAGATGTGGCCGGCTGGGCTGGGAGGGCGCAAGCAGCACGGACTGGGGGAGGGGGCGCGCTCGGGCCCGCCCCTCTCCGCCCCAGCCCCCACTCGCCCTCCTCCTCTTTCCTGCTTTTTTCTTTTCTCCACCTCTTTTCTCCCCTTGGGCTACCCCAGGCGTCTGTATTCACCTTTAGGGTGCGACCTCTGTACCCTCCTCCTAGCCTCCAACCCGGGTGTAGGGCCTAGGGACCGCTTGCTGGGAAACATCTGGAGAGACCGCTCTAGACTCTTGAGGTCCTGAGGTTGGAGAGCAGTGTTACTTGGAGGGACACCCAGGCCAGGACGCCCTGCACTCCCTGGAGCAGGAGCCTGGAATGGGAAGGGATGGGCTGAAGCAGAGATTTTAGATGTTTAGAGAAGGAGCCAGTGAGAGGTGAGTTGAGCGGCGAGAGGGAGAGAGAGAGAGAGAGAGAAAAAAGTGGACACAGATTAAGTAGAGGGTCCTAGCTTCTCTCTCCCTTCCCACTTTCCTTCCTTCTGCAAATAGGTAAGCCCTTCCTTGACCTGGGGCACAGTGCCAGGTGCTGGATGGAGGACAGGAACACAGTAGGGGTGGTCCTGGTTGCAGAGGCATGCCCCTTCCTTCTCTCAGGAAAGACAATTCAGTGCTAAGTTTTTTGAAGAGGTTTTTTTTTTTTTAAATTTTTATCTATTTATTTTTAATTTTTTGCTATAGGGCTCATGTGCTTGCCAGAAAGAGATAGACTTGCCAGAAAGAGATAGAAAGTGAGAAATCCCCCCCCCCCCCGGGGTGGCCACACTGCAATCCTTTCTCCTCTCTTCTCCTCTTGGGATCTTGGGCACACACACACACATGCGCCCAGCATGAGTTTAAGCCACCGGGTCCAGGACTCGAACCACGGTCATCTACATGGGAGTTCAGCAACAGCCATTACGCTAACTGCTGGTCCCACTAAGTTTTGATGGAGAACTCCAACACACTGAATGAGCCTGACCTCAGCCCCTGAACTATTTAGCATAGGTCAAGGAAGGCTTCCGGAAGAAATACCCCCTACACTGTGATCTGAAGATCTAAAGAGATGGGAGTGCTGGGTGGGGGTGTTAGGGGAGGTGTTTCCAGCACAATCTAGGGACCATCGCATACAAAGTCCTGGAGATGAAAGACAGTCAGATGCAAGAGAAGAGGAAGTTCCCACTGGCTGAAAAGGGTCGGGGTGCCAGATAAGCAGATGGGACTGGTGGTGGGGGTCAGCAAGGATCTGCTTGGGAAGGGACAGGATGGGACTGGGGGTCACAAGAACAGGGGCATAGACTGACAGCGGCAGCAGCGGTTTGCACCAAGGGCTTTGGAGGTCATGTTGTTGTCTGGTCTTTATCTTAAGGGCCGGAAAAGCCTCTGCAGCGGGTCTCAGTGGGCTTCAGACAAGTACAGGCTTGCCTGCCAGGCGTGTGCTGCCGACTGCCAGCGTCAGGCTGAAGGGAGCCTCTTGGAAGGGACCTGGCCCCACAAGCGGGCACAGAGCCCATCAGCCTGACCTAGTGAGAAGCCTTGGCTTTGGGGAGGGCAAGTCTACCATCAGCTGGGGGCAGGGGTTGCTTCTTGGCTCAGCTCCATTTGGGTCGTGTCCATGTCCTGTGGATAGCCAGAGAGCCAAGTTGGAAAGCCCAGAGCTGGGAGTGAAAATGGAAAAAGTTGTCTCACTAAAACAGGGGTTGCAAACTCGTGGCCTGTGGGCTGAATCCAGCCTGAACAGCATTTTGAAATTTGGGAAACTTCATGTCAAAATCGGACTTTCTGGTGTTCTGGTAAAATGCTCAAAGACCTGGTAATACTGGTGCCAGTTTCCATACGGCAAAAATTAGTGGAAGCTAAGTGGCGGCTGTCCCCTTTAGATGAGGCATGTTCTTTGCTTTGCCACAGTTCTCGCCATTCTCTATTGCCTTGCATGTGACTCACTTCACTCAGTTTTGCTCATCGACATCACTTGGCCAATTTGAGTTTTAATCATTTCCAAAAAGTCTTTCTAAGACATTGGGGCCTAGTGGCCAGCAGGTGGCTTGGTGGTTAAGGCATTGGATTTCCAGATAGTCAACCATGGTTCGAGTCCTGGACTGGCAGTGTGAAAAATCACACTGGGAGCATGTGTTTGCATATTCAAAATCCCAAGAAGAGAATGGAGCAAAAGGGATCGTGGTGTGACCATCCTCCCTTGGGGGAGCAGGAGCGGGGGTGACTGCTCACTTTTCCTCTCTTCGGTGAGCACACATGCCTTATGGCAAAAATAAAAATTAAAAAAAAAGACATTGGGGGGACCAGCAGTTAGCATTACGCTATGTCACTGGCCTCCCATGTAGTCAACTGTGGTTGGAATCCTGGACCCGGTGGCTTTTTACCGAGCACGTGTGTGTGCGTGCCCAAGATCCCGAGAGGAGAATGGAGGAGAAGGGATTATGGCATGGCCATCCCCCCTGGGAGGGTTATTTCTTGCTTTCTGTCTCTCCATCTCTCTCTTTCTGGTGAGCGCCCTATAGTGAAAACCTCTCCAAAAAAAGAAAAAAAAAAAAAAAAGACATTGGGGTCTAAACAGCATAGCTTTGGGTCTTTTCTGGCAGAGGGCAACTTGACTGCACCTCTTCACTACTTCCATAGTCTTGGCATTCCAAGGGCACTGATACCCGGTGTAGGTGCTTGGTGCCCATTTGGAGACGGCTACAGGGGCAGAAGCAGCACCTGGTGAGAGAGAGACTTCAGTGCCCAGCACCGCAGTGGCAGTGTCCCAGGTGACTATGGCCCAGGGGACAAGGAGGGCACAAGCAGTATCTAGAGGTGACGGGTTTGCTGGTGAGCTCCGGCGATCACTCCAGGGCCACCTTGAGAGCTCTGGTCCCCTGCTGTGGTCACCCTGGGAGCCCATGTTGATGTGGCAAAGTCACTAATGAGAGCAACCAGGGTGTGGCCCTGCGGCCTAGCGGTTAAAGGAATCTGATCTCACATAACTCGCTGCAATTCAAACCTCGGCCCTGGCAGCTTGAGAAACATACCAGATGGAGGTTCATGCATACCCGAAATCTGGGCAGGATGTGGAAATGGAGGAGAAGGGATTGTGGTGTGACCACACCCCATTGGGGAGTGCTTTCTCCCTTTCCCTCTCTCTGTCTCTCAATGACTAGCCATATGATCTCTAGAAAAAAACTGAAAAAAAAAAAAGGTTAAAAAAAAATGGGGCCGGCAGGTGGCATGGTGTTTAGGGGCACTGGACTCCCACATGGCCGACCATGGTTTGAGCCCCAGACCTGGCAGCTTGCATTCTCTCTTTCTCTCTTTCTCTCTCACACACCCTCTGTCCCTCTCTGATCAAATTAAAATAAATAAATAAAGCTAAATAAAATAATTCTTTATAAAAAAATGAAACCAGACCTACTTACTTTTGTAAGGGAAACACACACATAAAACATTCACTGAGATTTGGCGTATATTTGTTTCTGCAGTATCTCTCTCCCTTTTTTTTCCCCCTTAAGAATTATTTATTTAATTCCCTTTGTTGTTATTATTTTTTCATTTGACCAGAGGAAGACAGAGAGAGAGAAAGGGAAAGGGAGAAAGCAAGCTGCCTGGTCTGGGACTCGAACAGCAGTCGGCCCTGTGGAAATCCCGTGCCTTTAACCACCATGCCCCCTGCCGACCCTTTTCTGCATTATCTCATAGCCAACCTTAACACACACATCAAAGGGCTGCGTAATGGGTAGATCTGCATCCTCCCTGAACACACGTGCAAGTCCTAAACCCCAGTAGCTGGGAACGCATGCTCGCATGGAGACAGGGTCTTTGCAGACATAATCAAGTTAGGGTGATGTCATACCGGATTAGGGTGGCTCTAATAGGCGACTGCTGTCCTTATAAAAAGATGACGATTTGCAGGGAGAGCTCCATGTGGCCCTAGAGTCAGAGAACGAATGTGATGGTGAGATCAGGAGGGTTCCTGATCACCTGCAGTCACCCAAGTAGCCGAGGGAAGGAAGGAAGGAGTCTGCCCTGCAGCCCTGAGAGAGACACGGCCCTGTGACACCTGGGTTTCCGGCTTCTGGCCTCCAGAACTGGGAGAGACTGCATCTCCGTCATCTTCGCCACCCGGTCTGTGATACAGTTGTCCCTTGGCATCTGTGGGGGATCAAATCTGCAGACGTCCAGCCCCATACGGAAATAGTGCGGAGTCTACACGTAACCTACCCCCACCTTCTCGTATCCTTGACACCGTCTCCAGGTGACTTACAGTATCCAACGCCGTGTCGTGCTGTGCAGGGAGTCCTTACACTGAATTGTTTAGGGAATAATCACAAGGGAAAAAAGAGTCTGCACATGCTTAGTACAGACACAACCCCCGGCCATCGTTGGCCTAACTGCGTAGAACGGGTCAGCTACGACAGCAGTTTCTTCCTTTTTTAAAGCATAATTTATTTAATTTTATTTATTTATTCATTTATGCTCATTTGACCAGAGACAGAGACAGAGAGAGAGAGAAAGTGAGAAAGCAAGCCACCAGGTCCAGGACTCAAATCACGGTCAGCTATGTGGGAGTCCAGCGCCTTAACCACCATGCCATCTGCTGGCCCCCAACATGGCATTTTGAGTCCTGGACCCAGGGACTTGAAACTCACGCTGGGTGTGTGTACAAGCATGCCCAAAATCTCTAAAGGAGAATGGAGGGGAAGGGATTGCAGTGTGGCCATCCCCCCCAGGGGTGGGGGTTGATTTCTCACTTTCCCTCTCACTGTCTCTGTCTCTCCCTGGTGAGTGCATGCACCCTAAGGCAAAAACATCTTGAAAAAAAAAAAAGATGGAGTTCGCATTGATGATCTGCTGTTTATGCCCTCCTGAGACCCGGTCCTCCTCCTTTCGGTAGCTTAACCTTTCATTTTCCTTTCGGGAACTACTTCTCCCCAACTCTAGGTCTGTAATTCCATGGACATGACTCATCTGATTCCATAGCAGCCACTTGACCCAGGCCTGGCTTAAAAGCAGATTCAATTCCCCTGGGGAGGTCCAAAGATGGACTCTTGAATCCACTGGAGCTGGTTGAAACTAATCTGGAATCCCACTGAAGATTTTTGGGATGCTCATGCATTTTCAGTTGCACCTAAAGTTGGTGCGACACAAGACTGGAGGTGCCGCTTGAGGATAGAAGTCTCAGGTTGAAGTCACACCATAGAAATCAGCTAGGAAATGAACAGAGGGACTGAGCCCCTGGATCCAGCCCTACCTGCAACCAGCAGTGTCCTGAGCTTTAAGTCTGTGAGTCAATATAGCCCCTCCTTTCAAATTTGGGTTTTGTTTTGTTTTTGCTTGTCTGTTTGGGTTGAGTTTTGGTCACTTGAGCCTGGACTGATACAGGGAGACTTCAGCTGAGAAACCAGGGCCGATGAGACTCTCTACTGAGGCCCCAGCTCTCCCTCTGTGGGTCTCTGTCTCCTGATCTCAAGTACTCCAAGAGACCCAGGGGTGTGCAGCACACACAGCCCTCAAGGAGTAAGATGGGGACTTCTCCATTGCCAGGGAGGCCTGGCGGGTGTATTCTGTGGATTCCTGGCTCCAGAGGCTCAGAAACCTGACTACTCTAACACCCTCCCCCAACTTCAGCTCACTCTGAGTTCCAGCCTCAGTTCCTCACCCTGGCCTGCAGACCTCTCCCTAGTAGCCAGGAGTCCTGGAGGGAGCAGATGGCCCTCCTGGCTAAGGATAATTCAAGATCTGACAGAGGGATTAAGTCAAAGCATGCCTGTGTGTGTGGGGAGGGGTGTGCAGGAGTCAGGAGGGGCATGCAGGAGCCACCGTCAGATGCACCAGGACTGTCACATCCCTGGCCCAGAAGGTGGACAGGAGGGGCAGCCACTGGAACCCAAAAGGAGGGAGAGAGAATCGTGCAGAGTAGGGGCCTTGAATGAAGAAGCCAGCCCCAGGGGCCAGCAATTAGCGTAATGGCTATGTCACTGGACTCCCATGTAGTCGACTGTGGTT
>NW_006159713.1:2891485-2893054 GCF_000334495.1 Tupaia belangeri chinensis | reverse complement strand
ACGTCCCCGCTCCCTTAAAAAAAACCCCCCCCCCCCCAAAAAAAAAAAAAAAAAAAAAAAAAAGGTCCATAATGTAGGCCAACCCATCTGCTTCCTTACGGGACTCAGTGAGGTCCACCTGGCCTAGCCTGGACTAGCTGGCTAAACTCAAGGACTTAAGACTGTGAAGATCCTGGTTGGGCTGGGGACAAGAAGGAAGCTGGTGTCCTTTCTCGCCACCCCCACCTTGCCCACTGACCCCTCATCCTTTCCCCATCACCTCCACTTGGGGTTCTCCAGTCCCTGAGTCACTGTCCTCCAAGGCTCCATCCCACCCACTTCCCAGTCCCTTCCCGCTGTGCTCTGTCCCAGTCAAACATGAATGCATAGTCTGCCCCATTCAGCATTGTCCCCAATGGCACCCCCCACCGGGGACAGCACCTTAACCCGAAGGAGCCTGTGTGTGACAGCATCCAGACCTAGCCCCCCCCTCTGGCGCCTCTGTTGAGACTGCAAGGGCCCAGCCTTCTCTCCCTCCCCTCCTCCTCGCTTTCTTATGACCCGGAGCCCCTAATAAACAGCTGCCAGGGCTCTCAGTCCCAGTGGCTGCCTTTGTGTCCAGATGTGTGACCTCTGAGTGGGCTGGTCGGGACAGAACAGGACGGGATGCAGGGCCGGTGGCTGTTGTGTCTGCTCGCCCCCATCTCCATTCTGTGTTCACAGCCCCCTTAGTTCTCCTTGGGAAAGCTCACCTCCCTTCCGGCATGTGGCTCAGGGCCGTGGGAGCGTGGAGGCCTGGGACCCAAGATGCTAAGTTCAGGAACGAGCACAGGAGCCCCTCAGCAGTTTGTGCCGGGGGAAGGTGGCGTGGACTGGAGGGGAGAACAGAAGACAGCCTCGTAATGTTGCTTGACACCCTGGATCCAGCTTTACCTGAAACCAACTAATCTGAGAGTTTTCAGTTTAATGAGCCCTTTCAAAACTTAATCCAATTTGGGACCAGCAGTTAGAGCAATGGCTATGTCACTGAACTCCCATGTAGTTGACCGTGGTTCGAGTCCCAGACCTGGTGGCTTAAACTCATGCCGGGTGCGTGTGTGTGTGTGCCCAAGATCCCGAGAGGAGAATGGAGGAGAAGGGATTACAGTGTGGTCATCCCTCTGGGGGGGGGGTGATTTCTCACTTTCTGTCTCTCTGTCTCTCTCTGTCTTTCTGGTGAGTGTATGCACCCTATAGCAAAAACCTCTCAAAAAACAAACAAAAAACCTAGTCCAATTTGAGCAGCATTTTTGTTATTTGTACCTGAAAGTGCCCTGGGTGACAAATGTGGCGTCTAGGAAAGGCCACTCAGCTTCCCTTGGGCAGGACGCAGCCCTGAGGTAAGAGTCCTGAGTGGGTAAGGCTAGTGAATCCCTGTGGTGGTGTCGGTCTGTCTGCAGGTCACTTAGCCAGGCAGAGAACTCACCATGTCCTGTGCTCCTGAGGGTGGGGTCTTCCTCTCTGGGCTCCATGGGGTGAGGCGTCAGAACAGAGCTCCGGCCCCCCTGGGGGGGCCCCAGGCGCGCAGTGAGGAAGGGTCCACATTCCTGC
>NW_006159713.1:2856056-2891463 GCF_000334495.1 Tupaia belangeri chinensis | reverse complement strand
GGAATGGTCCGCGTTCCGTCTGCAGTCGCCCCGGCCCAGCCAACACTGGGTACTGGGGCGGGAGCTAACCTAAGGGCTAAGTCCTCTGTGCTCGCAAGTGCTCAGGCAGGCCTGGACTCCCCACCAGGGAGGCTGCAGACAGGACCCTGCCTCGGAACTGGAGGTTCCGTACCCCCAACTGCAAGCTTGATCCCGCCCGCTGCAGGCCCCCCAGGCCACGCCCCTCGGGGCAGGGCAGCCAGGCTGGTCGGTGCAGGCACGCACAAGCTCCACCCCTCCCGGGTTTGGACCGCCCCTGCCGGCTTCCAGGTGCAGCTTCCCGGAGGTGGGAGGAGACCGTCATTGAGACCACCGCGCTACCCGACTTCTGTCCCTCCCCGTCCTCCTCCCTGTGTCCCCTTCCTTGGGAGGTGACCCGAGAGCAGCCCGTCACAAACCTGCTCGCTACTCCCATCTCAGTCCGCGCTTCCCAGGCTTCAGTCCCTCCTGGGACCCGCCGCTCCCTCCCGCAGCGCCACGGCGTCCCCGGGAACACCCGCCTCTTTGTGTTAAGGCGCTGTCCCCCGGGTGGGGAGCAGTTGGGGACGCTTTGCCGGGAGAGGTGGAACAGGGGCGCCCCTGCCTCTCTGGTTGGCAGCCTCTCCTCCCTGGCCACAGGTGGGGTCCTGGCGCTCACCGAACCTCTCGCCTGCTGTGAGATCGCGACGCTCCCGAAGTGCGGTCGAGGGACCCTCCGCGTTAGCGCGGCCGACCCTGGAGAGACGCTGAGCTGCGAGGGCCGCGCGTGGCCGCTGCGCTGGGTCTCGTGGGGAAGCTGAATTCCCCGTCTCCTTTGAAGCAGGTGTGAGGCTGGCGTCCCGGCTTTCCAATGGAGGAGAGCGAGGCGCAGAATGACCTCCCTGAAGCTGCACACTGAGCAGCAGCACGGTGCCCTTGGAGTTCTCCCACGCCAGCTCTCTTCTGATCACCCACCCTGGAGGTCTCAGAGACGTAGACACTGAGGCCTGGACCACAAGGCAAGGGAAAGAAAAGCAGCAATCCCTGGGGCTCATTTTGAGCTCTGGGGCAAATGCATTCACACATGCCATTGCATTCAGTCCTAAGGAGCCCGGGTGTGACCAGGCTATGAGAATGACCCGGAAAGTGAGCTCAGAGAAGCTAAGTAACTTGACCAAGAACACACAGCACTGAAACCCGAGTCTAGTGACTGCTTCCCCTGCAACTGCTACTACTTTGCCAGCTCTGGGTTCTCTATTTCCCAACTCACCTCTCCTGCCATCTCTGCCCCTTTTCAGCACCCGGGCAGCCAAAATCCCCCTGCCCCTCCACTGCTCTCAGCTCACTGATTTCCTCTGGCTCAGGGTCATCTCCAAATGCTCTCTGGCTAATCCATGACTCAACACTACTTTGAAAGCCAGTTCAGAACTCACCTCCAGGAAGTCCTTCTTGGTTCAGAGCCCTTGGTTCAAGTACTGACTACAGCTTACTAGCCTTTCGCCCTGGGTGACCTAATTTCATGGATTCCCACTTCCGTTATTAGTCCACCCTAATCAGCTCTTAGGAGTGCGGTGAGAATCTATTAGTGCTTATCACACACTTAGGCGCAGTGCCTGGCATGCATGCCGTAGGCACTTAATAGTTGATCTCTATTTTATAGCACCGTGCTTTCCAGAGTTCGCTAAGCAGGCCTGTATGTATGTATGCATGCGTGTGTGTGTGTTTATGCATCTGTTCAAGTGATCCAAAGTCTCAAGCACCTACTGAGTACAAACTCTTTACTTAGACCAAGTACCAAGACCACTGATAGAGAGGGCTCAGATGGGAACAGAACTAGATGCTTATCACCTAAAATAGATGTGAGCCTCACACGAGCGGCTGTTTTTGCAGACAGGCGGCGCCATCTGGTGGCCATGCTTGGAGAAGGCGTCTCAGGGCTTGTAGCCACCTGGGTCAAATCCTTCTCTAGGCTTGTGGCGCCCTCTAGTGGTACGAATGCAGAATCACAGTCTGTCAGATTCAGCCCCAGGATCACTTACACCTGACTTCACAGCCGCCACACCGCTCCCAGCGCGAGGCTCCCTCCTAGCTCCGGGACACGTAGGAGAGCAGAAAGCACATTTTCCACCAGGGCACCTGGCTTCCCCTGTCCATATTTGGCAAACGCGGGCTCTGCAAGGGTGTGGTAGTGTCAAGGCCCTGGGTCCTACAAGAGGTCTTCAGAAATGTCCTGGAAATAAGTACTATGAAAAAACTATGCATAGGTCTCAAAAATAAACATTCTTTATTTCCATTTTCCACTATCTTTGAAGTCCCCTGACACTCTGTCTTGTTTGTCTGTTTATTACTAATGTATATATTACTGTTATGATTATTGCTTTACCCATGAGAAAGCCAAGGCACAGAGGAGTAAAGAGATTCACTTGAGGCACCAGCAGGTGGCACAGTGGTTAAGGCCCTGGACTATCACCTGTTGGGCCATGGTTCAAGCCCCAGACTTGGCAACTTGCTTTCTCACTTAGTCTTTCTCTCTCTCTCTCTCTCTGATGAGCACATGTGCCCTATAGCAAGCTTTTAAAAATAAAAATAAATAAAGTAAATAAGCAATTAAAAATATTTGTTTAATTTAATTAATTTTTTTTTTTTTGGAGAGGGTTTTGCTATCGGGCGTGTGTGCTCGCCAGAAAGACAGAGAGGGACAGAGAGACAGAAAGCAAGAAATCACCCCCTGGGGGGGATGGCCACACTGCAATCCCTTCTCCTCCATTCTCCTTGTGGGCTCTTGGGCATGCACGCACATGTGCCCGGCATGAGTCTAAGCCACTGGGTCCAGGACTTAAACCATGGTAGACTACATGGGAGTCCAGTGACATAGCTATTGGGCCAACTGCTGGTCCCAATTATTGTTATTTTTTAATTTGACAAGAGAGAGAAAGTGAAATAGATAGCTGCCAGGTCCAAGACTCGAACCACGGTTGGCCATGCGGGAATCCAACACCTTAACCACGATGCCACTTGCCAGCCCTAATAAGTAATTTTTAAAGAAAGGAAGAGGTGACACAGTGAGCACTGACCCAGGCAGTCCACTCTAGAGCCTGCACTTTTAGCAAGTGCCACTAGGGGCCCCCCAGAGCAGGTCTGGGCATCTGCCCCCTTGACATCATGGCCTTTTGTCTGGGCATCCTGGGCCAAGGCACCCTCTCCCTAGTCTTCTTCTTCCTATGTGCCTGTCTACCTGGCAAAGATTACTAAGCCCGTGCTGGGTACCGACAGTCATGATTCTTGCAGCGTGGTGGTTAAAGTGCTGGACATTCTCACAGAATGTCACCTGGTCACCTTCTGGGGGCTGTGACAGGAAATAGGAAACCATGCACACGGCCATGGTGGATGGCTGGACGCTCTGTGAGGACGGGATTGAGATCACTGGAGGGGGGTGACTTGAGAGCAGGTGGGCTGGAAGGGCCTCTTGAAAACAGGACGTAAGACCTGAGTCCTGAAGCAGAGAAAGGAACCAGACATGCTGCACCAGGGCAGGAGTGTCCCGGGCAGGAGAATGACAAATGCGAAGGCCCTGGGGTGGGGACAAGCGTCCTGCCCGTGAGGAGCAGCAGGAAGGCCTCTGCAGCTGGAGCGGAGTGAGGGAAGCCACCATGAGCATTTGCGGGTCTGGTCACCAAGCATCTGTCCCCTTCCCTTTGGGGGCATTCCCTCCTTCCCACTGGGGATGGTGTTGGGAAAGAAACCAGGTTAACCCCCTTCTCCCTCTCCAAGCCAAGTGAGCCCTAGGGCTTGGGGGCCAGGTTCCTCTTCTCCCCACCCTGCAGGGATGGGGCTCAGACCTAGGCTCAGCCAACAGGGTGCTCCTGAGACCTTGAATAACGTGAATATTCACAGCATGTGGGGAGCCAGCACA
Source organism: Tupaia belangeri chinensis (assembly GCF_000334495.1). Taxonomy (NCBI): domain Eukaryota; kingdom Metazoa; phylum Chordata; class Mammalia; order Scandentia; family Tupaiidae; genus Tupaia; species Tupaia belangeri. Next base: position 2,887,553 of record NW_006159713.1, on the reverse strand, counting down.
CCACCGCGGCCACTGCGGCCACTGCGGCTGCAGCCTGTGGTCCTGGTGTGTCCATCTCGGCCCATCCAGTCCTGGTTTTCTTCTACCTTGGGGCGATTCCAGGAAGCTCTTCCTGCTTAAGTTGGCCTGGCTCTGCGGCTACACCCAGATAACCCTGGTGAGGGAGGGGAGGAAGGGAGGGAGGTAAAGTCAGGGACGTTGGGGGAAATGGCCATGCTGGGCCTGGCTGGCCAAGCCGAGGGGCTGGGCTGACAGTGGGGTCCCTGGGGATCCTTCCAGCACTGCTCTCCTGAGATGCTGTGATTCTGTGGAGGTGGCTTCCTGCCCGTAGGGATGACCTCAATGCACCAGCCCCGTCCAGAATGTCTCTCTTCCCCATCCAACTCCTGGCACTCTGTCCTCTGCCACTAGTGACTGATTACTCCCAGCAGGCACCCCAGCAAGGACCAGGAAGCCAGTGGCTTCGAGTTCGGGGTTCTTATCTATTTCCCATGCCCTCCCCATGAGGTCTTTGCATGGCTCAGAAAAACATCTCTAAGACTCTCTCTACCATATACTCCGCCTAAAGAAGACTGCAGTGAAAAGGAGAAATAGACCACCAGAATCTTTTATTTTTCTTGGGGCCAGCAGGTGGTGTGATGGTTAAAGTGCTGAACTCCCACATGGTCAACTGCAGTTCAAGTCCTGGACCTAATGACTTAATTTCTCATTTTCCTTCTCTCTCATTCTCTGTCTCTCTCTGGTGAGTGCATGTAGCCTATAGGAAATTCAAGAGTAATAATAATAATAAATAACTTTAAAAAATCTTTTTATTCTTTCTCTCTCTCTCTCTCTTTTTTGGGCTATAGGGCACATGTGTTTACTAGAGAGACAGAAAGAGAGGAAAAGTGAAAAATCACCCCCCAGGGGGCATAGCCCCACCACAGTCCTTCTCCTCCATCCTCCCCTTGGGATTTTGGGCACACACGCACCCAGTTTTCCATATTGCTCAGTTCAGGATTTGAACTACACAGTTGGTCATGTGGGATCCAGCACTTTGTCACCACGCCACCTGCTGGTCCACTATCAGAATGCATTATATGTTGTGGGACTCACAAAGCTGGTCAGGGAAGGGACTAGGGAGCCAAGATTTAGCCAGTGCCCCCAAATGCCTCCTGCCCTTGAATTTCGGAGCATCAGGAACCAATCATTGTATCAAACAGCCAGCTGGTGACCCCAATCCCTCTGCCCGGCAACAAGCCCTGACTCTGGTTTTTCTAAGAATCTAGTCAATCCCCTTTCCCGTAAGTCCCAGCTCGATCCTTTGCCCCATTCCAGGCTGTGGACCCAGCGGGTCTCCTGGCTGTGCAGACAGTGCTTCGGCTTCTCCCTTTCTCTTCAAATAGGAAGTCCGTAGAACTTGGCTTTTGGGCTCTGCTCTCCCAGGCACGGCCCAGACACCACACACTCCACCGTGTACCGGAGTCTCCTGGACCCAGCTGTGAGGCCTAGTCAGCCCCGCATCGGGACCCACTCCCACTTGTATCTGCTGAGAAGGTCCCTGCTCACCCCACTTGGTGGCCAACCCTGGTGGTGAGGGGTTGGTGGAGGCCACGGCCCCCTCCTTTGCCAGGTAGAGCCTCATTGGAACTAGGGCCTCCCTTGTGGAATCCAAGAAGGGCCAGGGTGGGATTGTAGGCAAGTGGAAGGGGCTAGTGGAGGCTCAGAAAAGAGGTTGCAGGGTTCCAAAGTGCCTCTTGTGGGCAACACCCCAGCTTCCTCAGTGACCACTGCTTAGGCAAGCATCCTGGTGTGCAAAGTGGGGGAGAGGGAGGCCTGCCTCCTCTCTGGGCCTCACTGGCCCCTGTGTGGGTATTGAAGGGAGATAAGTGTGATGGGGATGGAGGGGACAGTTTCAGCACTTTTCCTGAGAGTTTCACCACTCCCCCTCAGCTCACACCAGTCACCACGTGGCCACAGGAGAATGCACCTCTCTGCCAAGGAGGAGTCTGTGGTCTGCTGGGGATTACTGTGGGTGCTGAGAGACTCCCCAGAATGAGTCAGAAGTTGATGAGGGCACCCCCACCGAGGACTTCAAGGAGCTCAGAAGGAGCAATTTTCTCAATCAAAGAAGGGGATCAGACCAACAGTCTGCAGGGGTTTCTCTGGGGGCCATTCCTCAGGCTGTAAGGACTGTAGGATCCCTGTCAGTCCTGCCTCTCAGGATTCAGTCAGCTGCTGTCCTGAGGTCTTGAGCAAGATCACTGCCTCTGGACCTAAGTTAGGTCTCCAAGCTCTTGGGTGTCACAGTCCCACATGAGCAGTGCTGGGTGGGAGTCAGGACAGAGGGAGAGATGGCTGGATTGGGGCCTGAGTGTGAACAGGCACAGTAACTGCTGGCAGGGAGCTGGGTAGAGGCTGAGGACTGCTTGAGCCCACAGCAGGCAGACTTGGGTGCTCATGTATAAGTCAAGCATACTGAGGCCACAGAGGCCACAGTGGATATCACAGCTGGGTACAACATATCTGGGGAAGGGCCGGGCAGGCATCAGTGTATGGAAATGTCCCTCAGTCTTCCCTCCTTTTCCCCACATCAGCAATTTAGAGCTATTGATCCTTGTTTATCCAAAAATGCTGCTTATTGAGTCTTTCGACCCCTCTATCTTTTTGGAGGTAGGGGTCATCATAGAGTTGTTTTGCAAAACATGAATCAGTTACTGTATCAGTTAGTTATTGCTACCTAACGAACTACTCCCAAGTGTAGTGGCTTAAAATGACTCATGTTTATTATTTTTCATTATCTATGTGCTAGTTAGGCATGGTTGATCTGGGCTGGACTCTTTTGTCTGCAGAGCTGGTAGATCAGCTGGAAATGGGCTGATCTAGCTGGCTCAGCCAGGACAACTGAGCACTGTCCTATGTGGGATCTGAGCCTCCAGCAGTTTAGCCTAGGCTTGTCTTCATAGCCCAGTCAGGCTTCCAGGGGAGAGGGTAGAAGTGTACAAAGCCACTGGAAGCTTAGGCTCATGTCAGACACGCTTGTGTGGGTGGGGCTTCAAGGTCACATTATAAAGGGCATAAATAAAGACAAACATGGAGGATCCAGGCTACTTTTGCAGTTTATCTACCTAGTTTCTAGCTTCTTTTTCTTTTCTTTTTTCTTTTCTTTCTTTCTTTCTTTTTTTTTTTTTTTTTAAGAAGAGGCTATCAAGGAGCCACTTCTTTCTTTCTTTCTTTCTTTTTGGAGAGGTTTTTGTTATAGGGTGTGTGCACTTGCCAGACAGAGACAGAGAGACAGAAAGCAAGAAATCACCCCCCAGGGGGGATGGCCACACCGCAATCCCTTCTCCTCCATTCTCCTCTCGGGATCTTGGGCATGAACGCACACGCACCCGGCGTGAATTTTAAGCCACTGAGTCCGGGACGCAAACCGCAGTCGCCTACATGGGAGTCCAGCGACATAGCCATTATGCTAACTGCTGGTCCCTATTTCTAGCTTCTCTTAACAGGTTAGGATAGCTGGGTTTCCACTGTCCATAGTGGATTAGAGTCAAGTATTGGCTTCCTCTTTAGGTAAGGGGTGCTCTCGCTGGTTTATAGAACCTCACCAGGTCTGCAACCCTCATATCTGTTTCCCATCTGGTCCCTGTAGGCAAGTGAGTTGGGCACCTCTTCCCCCAATACCAACTCATGCTTGTCAACCCTCTATGACTCCCCATTATCTGCAGCCTGGCACTGAAGACTCTTCACTGTCAGCTATTGGAGACTTACATTCTGCCCCTGCCTCATAGCCTCTTCCCCGTTCCCCTTAACACCCAAAACCTTCATTGTACGTTTGTGATCACAAGACCTTTCTTTGTGTTCCTCAGAACCTGTTTACTTCACAGGCTGTTTTTTCTGCCAGGAACACTCTTCCTGTGCCTGGTGGATACTTACTCATTCTGCAGAACCTGGCTCAATGCCACGCCTACAAAGTCAGCTCTGTCCTGGGCAGCCTGGTGCACTGACCACGCCCTGACCCAGCACCATCGAGTCTTCCTTCCTCTGCTCGGTCTTTGTTATAAACACAGCTTCTCATCCTGCTTAATGCTGTGTGGACACACCCACTGTCCACCACTCTCCCCAGGGAGTCTGCTGTTTCACTTGGTAAGGATGGGGGGATTGGGACCAGCAGATGGCGTAATGGTTGTCACTGGACTCCCACATGGTTGACTGCAGTTCGAACCCCAGATTCGGTGGCTTCAAACTCAGGCCAGGCGTGTATGTATGGGTGCCCAAGCTCCTGAGAGGAGAATTAAGGAGAAGTGATTGTAGCGTGGCCATCCTCCCTGGGGTGATTTCTCACTTTCTGTCTCTCTGTCTCTCCACATGCGCCCTATAGCAAAAATCGCTCTAAAAAAAAAAAAAAAAAAAAAAAGCTGAGTCAGTTGCTGTGAGCTCTCTGAGCCTCAGTTTGCCCATGGGTAAAACAAGCTTACACTATATCTGTCTTAGGGAATCGTTCTCAGAGGCTTAGAGAGAGGACACATACACTGTATTTAGAACAGTGCCTGAACACGGACGCTCGTTCATTCTCCATCGTTCAAGGACGTTTAGCCTAGCCTCATTTCTTTTGTAGCCTCTGCACTTCCTACCCCTCCCTTCAGGGAACCCTCTCTGCTTTGCTTTTTTCATGAAAACAATACTTCCAGGGGAGATGGCCACACCACAATTCCTTCGCCTCCATTTTTTTTTTCTCGGGGTCTTGGGCACACACATGCACCAGGTATGATTTGCAAGCCGCCAGGTCCAGGACTCAAACCTCAGTTGTCCACGTGGGAGTTCAGCGATGATGTAACCACTATGTCATCTAATGGCCCCCAGCAGTACTTCTTTTAAAAAAGAAATTGCCAGAGAATGGCCACACCACAATTCCTTCGCCTCCATTTTTTTTTTCTCGGGGTCTTGGGCACACACATGCACCAGGTATGATTTGCAAGCCGCCAGGTCCAGGACTCAAACCTCAGTTGTCCACGTGGGAGTTCAGCGATGATGTAACCACTATGTCATCTAATGGCCCCCAGCAGTACTTCTTTTAAAAAAGAAATTGCCAGAGAGCATGTATGTAAGAGAGAGAGAGAAGGTGAGAAAGGACCCTCCACTGGGGGACGGCCATACCGCCATCCCTTCTCCTCTATTTCTCCTAGCAGGATTCTGGGCGTGCATCCACATATGTCCCGCGTGTTTTTTAAGCCACCAGGTCCAGGACTTGAACCATGTAGTCAGCCATGTGGGATTCAGCCACCTAACCACGATGCCATGCGGGCCCCTGATAACAATATTTCTGTTCTTCAATCCATGTCAACTTCTTAATCACTTTGCATGGATGGGAGAAAGGGGCACGAAACACGCCCACAAAAGTACTTGAAATTATTGCTCTTCGGGGATCAGAAGACAAAGGCGAGTTGCCTGTCTCTGCCTCACAAACAAATTAATGAAATGGCAGCTTTTGGTGCAAAATACGATTCTTGTCGAAAGGATTATATGTACTAAATCCAGCTAGAATATACTGTGATCATGTGTGTGTGTGTGTGTGTGTGTGTGTGTATTAAAGCAAAGCTGCAATAATCATACGTTTACAACTAATAAATTGGGTCCTTTAATTCCTCTGCAATAAGCCTTTGAAATATAATCTGTCATTTCAGACTTACAGAACATGACTTTTCATAATTATAATTCTCCAGCACACATTACAACTTATAATTAAATTCACTTTTAAGAAATCTGAAGCTTTTTGGGTGGATTATCTGTTCGAACGATGTCATGATGGTAAAATTACTGTATAATCTGTCGAATACATTTGGTTCGTTGTGGATAAAACACATACACTCTGCTATTGATCACAAGCTGGAACGACAGCTAAGATGAACAAAATACACATTATTTCTCAGCCACAGCCTCTAACAAAGGCAGAACAAACCCAAGCCTGTCTCTCCCATCCCTCTCCCCAAAAGTACACCCAGCTCCATACAAGAAGAATATTGGCACTACTGGGAAAATACACTTGTGAAGTGATGTGCTGGAGACGATGCAGAGCAATTAATTTGTTTGTTTAACTTTTGTTTTTGCGATAGGGCATAACCACTTGCTGGAGCAAGACAGAGACAGAGAACGAGAAGGAAAGTGAGAAATCACCATGCAGGAAGTTGACCACACCAAACTCTCTCCTCCTCTCAGGTTTTTGGGTATGTATGCACACGCACTCAGCGTGATTTCCAAGTTGCCAGGCCCAGGACTCAAACTGCTGATTCAGCTATGTGGTAGTTCGGTGGCTGACCTCCATGATACCTGCTGTCTTTTTTTTTTTTTTTTTGAGACGTTTTTGCTATAGGGCACATGAGCTTGCCAGACAGACAGAGGGAGACAGAGAGACAGAAAGCGAGAAATCACCCCCCAGAGGGGATGGCCACGCCGCAATCCCTTCTCCTCCATTCTCCTCTCGGGATTTTGGGCACGCACGCACACGCACCCCGCGTGAGTTTAAGCCTCCAGGTCTGGGACTCGAACCGCGGTCGACTATGTGGGAGTCCAGCGACACAGCCATTACGCTAACTGCTGGTCCCCTGAGCTATACATTTTAAAAAGCAGCTGAATAAAGGCCCCTGGATGGCTGATCAGAAAACCTTAAAGGCCCCACATCAGTGTCCATGCGCAGGGATATGTCTTAGCTCTACCATCTAAGACGCAGGGAGGAAGATAAGCAGGTGGTTAAAAAGCGAAACCTTGAATTCAGAGGAAGTGGGCATTCATGGTCTAACAGCACCATCTTGAGCTTTGGAGAAAGAGCTAGAAGCTGAGTGACTTTTACTACCCCAGGCCATGCTTTCTTCCTCAGCCCAGCGTCAATGCTGGGGACACCCAAGCCTGGGTGTGTACCCTACTTACCTCCAGAGAAGTAAATGCTTCCTCAGAGATGGAATTTTGAGAATGATAGGAAATGCCCCCCCCCCATCCTCCTCAATGAGAATGTCTTTCCAGGAGGTGTTTACACAAGGGGCACTTTTTCTTTTTTTCTGGGTGGGACAACTTGAAGAAGTCAAACATTTGGCATGAGCCCAAGGGCGTGAGTAACTTGTGACCAAGGCATGAGAGAAAGGGCTTCTTCAGCACTTGGGACAAGATTTGAGTAAGAGGCTTGGGTGAATGATTGTGGCTACCGCAGTACAATAGGAGCTTCTAAGTAGTCTGGGAAAGGTTATGAGGGCACGTGTGTGTGTGTGTGTGTGTGTGTGTGTGTGTGTGAGCATGTGTCTCCATGGGCCTGCACATGAATATGTCTGTATGTGTGTACATGCGTGTCTGTGTCTGAGTGTGTGTGCATGTGTCTATTATATGTGTCTGCAGGTGGTCTGTATGTGTCTGTGTGTGACATGTCTGTGCGGAAGTGTGTCTATCTGTGCATATATAATAAATGTCTGCCTGTGTGTGCGTCCTAGTCCATTCCAGCTGCTAGAACAAAATATCATAAACTGGGTCAATAGTGAATAACAGGTATTTATGTCTCACAGCTTGGGAGGACAGGAAGTCCAAGATCGAGTCGCGGTAGGTTTTCATCCAGGGAGGACCATGTCCTTACATGTCCTCAGAGAGAGAGCAAGAAGGAGGACTCTGGCTTCTTACTAGGCAGTACTCCCACTCACGAGTGCTCCTCCCTCATCGCTTAATTACCTCCCAAAGGCCCACAGCCTAGAGGTAACACAGTGGGTTAGGATTTCAATATATGAGTTTTGGGAGGACACACATTTAGACCACGGCAGACGGTGTGTGTATGTGTGCCGTAGCTGAGTGTGTGTGTGCACGTCTCTGCGCATGTGAGTGTGCACGTGTGAGAGAGAGAAGAGAGGAATCGCCTGAGGCAAGTCCCTTCTCCTCTCTAGTCCTTGCTCCCCCATCAGTAACATACTTGTCCCCAGGGAGTCCATTCATCCCCAGGTGTTGCGCCTACTCTGTGCAGCCTCTGTGCTAGGCACTGGGGTACGGAGGTGAGGGATCAAGGTTCCTGCCCTCGTAGGGTGTCAGTGGTGTCAAGTGGGGGGCAACTGGAGCTGGCACCTTCCAGGGTCCTTACAGCAACAGAGGCTGCCACCATGAAGGCGAGGCCTTCCTCACATGTGTCATGAAAAGCACGTACCTAGCATGCATAAGGACAAGGTTGGGAATGCCAAGGGACACCTGAGAAAGCTCCCCTCTGGGCATTGACTGTTCTGACTGCAGCCCGGATAGCCTCTTCTCTCTGAGGGATGATGACTGTCACCTTCCTACAGTCTCCTTTGGGTAAGGACATAACGTGATGCAATCTCGGCAATTATGGAAGCATTTGATCCAGCCAGGGCGCAGGAAAGAAGTCCTGGGCCGATTCTGGCAGGGGAGCCTGTAAGGACAGCTCACCAAGCAGAAGTGGTGCCAGCACCAAGGTTAGCACTGGCCTTGGGCTCAAGAATCAGGGTAGAAATGATCTCTCTGGCAATATGAAGTCCCATCAAAGATCCTCCAGCTTGTGCTATGGAAAAAGAGAAGCTATAGAAAAGAAGGCATTAGCTCAAGATCACAGGCAGCTAAGATTTCCAAGACAGGCCTAAAGACTCTGATTTTTTAAAATGGAATTTTATTTAACTTTATTTATTTTTAAATTTTAACCAGAGACAGACAGCATGAGAGAGAGAGGCAAAGTGAGAAAGCAAGTCGCCTGGTCTGGGACTTGAACTGTGGTCAGCCATGTGGGAGTCCAGTGCCCTTAACCACTACCACTTGCCGGCCCCAAGACCCTGTTTTTTGATCCTTGGTCTGTGCTTAAAAAGTATGCACATAGTAATATTTGAAAACAAGATCTGGCCTCCTTCCTCTCCAAAGTCAAGAGTAGGACCTGAACAAGGCTGGAAATGAGACTGGCTTTAGGGTTAGACTCAGTGTTAGTTCTCTTACCTTAACGCACGCCTGGAGGCACTAATGAATAAAAAATGGATGAATAATTGCACAGATGGATAGGTAGATAAATAAATGGACAAATGAATAAAGGAAGGGATGGATGGATGGATGGTGGATGCTAAGTAAATCAATATTAAAGTTAAGAGAAGAAACAAGACAGAGGCCAAAGTTAATCACTCCCAAGATTTAAAGCCAAAGTTCATTCACACACATTTTATTTTTGGCATAGTTGACCTATGAAGTGTTTTTAAAATTTAATAAGTAGCCAATATAAAAGGTGGGAGATTTCATATTTAAAAAATTCAGACTCCTGGCTTTTCTTGAAAAAATTAGACATACTGACACCACGTTGGCATGCCCACACGTAAGCGATCTGAAAGATGAATAGAGCTGGCCCTTTGGAAGGGAAAAAGGACTTCTGGTTGACCACAGTCCCCACCATCCCTACTGCCCTACATCTTCACTATAAGTCTCAGTGATGTCTTTGTCTAACTCCACAGGTATCTGCGTTTTTGACTCTTCAGTTAAAGGAATTCCTTTGTCACTCTTGTTCCTCTCAGTTGTCTGATACTATGCCCTGCTAGAGACTTGAATTTTCTCTTTCTATCTTCCCCTACCCTTCCACTCCACCCTTCATTCTGTAGACCTGGGCTGTACATCCAGGTGAAGCTAACTCAGCTCAAGATACAGGGAAGTCTCATACAGGTCTCGGCAACCCACCTCCCTCCAGCCTCCCATGAGCTTGGCTCAAGATCTGGACAAAGGCTTCCCCCATGGTAGTAAAGAACAGTGGATGAGAGTCTGCACTGAGTGGGCAAACAGGCAGGCTTGGGTGAAGGAGCAGCCAGCCAGCCAGTGGAAGTTAAAAGGGAATGATTTCTGAAAATGTCCCTTATGCACTTTTGTATTTCATTGACATTTTAATTAAGGCTAGAGCACTCTTTGGGGAGCTCTGCTCTGAAGTTGAAATCACTTTAATATGCTGCCTTAGTATAAAGCTAGAGATGAATAGAAGCCTGGGGTTCTCATATGTTTCATGGTACTTAGCAGTTCCTTTTCACAATGCATTATGATGTTAAGACGGTTTATGAGTTTCTATTGGCTAAGTGCAGCCATATCAAATTATAATTTTGCTCAGTGGATTTTGCTCTAAGAAGATTAAAGGGCACCCAGGTCTTCCCCTGTGGGAAGGAGGTCCCAGGATCACCTCAAGCTCAAAGCAGGTCCCAGTAGTTACAATTTTTGCTGTAAAGGGGTCATGAGGGCCTAGGTTGAGGGGTCAGTTGAGTGGTCATGGCTGTAGGGTCACAACCTTAACTCTAGTCCCTTGCTCTGGAAGCTGTCCTTGCTGAGGGTGAGCCTATGTGTACTAGGAGCTGCATTTCACGAGAACCTCCTCAGATCTCACAAGATTCTGTTTACTGAGCCACGTATGTTCATATCTCATTTTGATATTCAAATTGTTTTCTCTTGGTGACTGAAACCTGAACACAATCAGAGGCGCATGATGTGAAGTATTCCCACCATGGTTTTTATTCATAGCATGTCTGCACTGAGTGGGCAAACAGGCAGTCTTGGGTGAAGGAGCAGCCAGCCAGCCAGTGGAAGTTAAAAGGGAATGATTTCTGAAAATGTCCCTTATGCACTTTTGTATTTCATTGACATTTTAATTAAGGCTAGAGCACTCTTTGGGGAGCTCTGCTCTGAAGTTGAAATCACTTTAATATGCTGCCTTAGTATAAAGCTAGAGATGAATAGAAGCCTGGGGTTCTCATATGTTTCATGGTACTTAGCAGTTCCTTTTCACAATGCATTATGATGTTAAGACGGTTTATGAGTTTCTATTGGCTAAGTGCAGCCATATCAAATTATAATTTTGCTCAGTGGATTTTGCTCTAAGAAGATTAAAGGGCACCCAGGTCTTCCCCTGTGGGAAGGAGGTCCCAGGATCACCTCAAGCTCAAAGCAGGTCCCAGTAGTTACAATTTTTGCTGTAAAGGGGTCATGAGGGCCTAGGTTGAGGGGTCAGTTGAGTGGTCATGGCTGTAGGGTCACAACCTTAACTCTAGTCCCTTGCTCTGGAAGCTGTCCTTGCTGAGGGTGAGCCTATGTGTACTAGGAGCTGCATTTCACGAGAACCTCCTCAGATCTCACAAGATTCTGTTTACTGAGCCACGTATGTTCATATCTCATTTTGATATTCAAATTGTTTTCTCTTGGTGACTGAAACCTGAACACAATCAGAGGCGCATGATGTGAAGTATTCCCACCATGGTTTTTATTCATAGCATTAGTTTGATGTAGCTCTCTGGTTGGTGTGTGCTTACAGATGTGTTCTTTATCAAAATAGTTTTATCTTTATCAACTGAATTTTGTGCATAATGGCTCCCACAAGCATTGTGAGTGATATTATCAGTTTGAAATCATTTCATAGCCTCCAAACAATGAAATAAATGAAGAACGCTGAAATTGCAGGTGCTTCCCAGGTTTGAGAATTCCAAATAAGTGGGGAAAAGAGGGCTCATGTAATAAAAGTCTCTGAAATATCCGTGTACTCTATATTCATCTGGAAAAAACATAAATTTGGCCCCTACCTCACAACCTATACCAAAATAAATTCCAGATGATTCAATGTTTTTCATACAAGCCATAAAACATAATGGTATATTCTTTAAAATAATCCCCAAATGGATAAGAGTTTTTAAGATCTGACTGAAACACTAAAACCATAAAGAAAAACATTCATGAATTTGCCTACAAAGAAATCTTGATAAGTCTGCATAACAACAAAACCAAACATTCAAAGCAAACAAAACATGGAAAAATATTTGCAGCTCATAGTTATGGTGGGGAATTTACTGAATATATAAAGAGTTCCTAAGAATCAATAAGAAGAGGCAAAACACTGAAGAGAAAAATGAACTAACAGTGTGAACAAGTGGTACCAGCAGGTGGCATGGTGGTTAAGGTGCTGGACTCCCACATGGCTGACTGTGGTGCAAGTCCCAGACCTGGCAGCTTGTTTTCTTAACTTTTGCACTCTCTTTTTCTCTCTGGTTAAATAAAATAAAATAAAATAAAATAAAATAAATAAAATAAAACAAATAATTCATAAAAAGAATATGAACAGGCAATTCAAGAAAAATACATTTTTCATTTTTTTATTGCTCAGATTGGCAAATATCACAGTTTGATAATATATTGTATTATGGGGTTCTGAAAAGAGAAGCTCTGTCATTGGTACATGCTTCACCTAATTATTTTCTTATGACATGAGAAAGAAATGATTGTCTCTAAGGGGAAGAATGTATGTGAGAATTTTCATAACTTTACGAGACTACATTTATGTTTGCTTTTAAATTGTATTTCTATTCATTTTTCTTACAGGTTTTTAATTTACATTTAATCCCTATACATCTAAATAGTATATAAAATGGCCTTTCTCAGCATAAATTCAGTGCGTATTAGTTGAACACATTGTAAGAACTCTGTGAATGTTCAAAGCATAAATGTACCGGACTCATCTGAAAATGGACTGGGAGGAACCACTTTTTCTCACTTTTTTCAAGAGTATGACTCAAACATTCAGTCTTCCAGGCTTCAAAAAGAGGCATATTTTAAAATCAAATGACAGCCTACCTGGGCCAGGGGATAATAGGAGGAAATGGTTAACTTTAGCTGAATAACTTTGGAAAAGATACTTAAATTCTTTGAGTCTCTCTCTTTTTTTTTTGAGGACTTTTTTTTTAGGGCACATGTGCTATAGGGCACATGTGCTAGCCAGAAAGACAGAGAGACACAGAGAGACAGAAAGCGAGAAATCACCCCCCAGGGGGGATGGCCATGCCACAATCCCTTCTCCTCCATTCTCCTCTCGGGATCTTGGGCACGTCTGCGCATGTGCTCAGCATGAGTTTAAGCCACTAATCCGGACTCGAACTGCAGTCAACTACATGGGAGTCCAACGACATAGCCATTACGCCAACTGCTGGTCCCTGAGTCTCTATTTTTGAGTCAGTAAAACAGAGATAATAATAACTACCATCTAGAAGAACATTGAATTGAATGAAGTTCTTATTAGCAAAAGAAAGAAAAGCATTCTGGTCACAAATGAGATAAATTAAAATGGGAGACAGGAAAAAGGGTTAATATGGCAGCCCTGGTATGGGTGATAAAGGAAGAACAGGACATAGAAATATTGGGAGTGGCTTAGAATGGGGCTTACTTCATATGTGGTTTAAAGATCTGTGGCCTAGGGAGCTTTTGATACTTTCATGCAAAACTGAATCAGGGCTTTAGGTATATAATACCCTAGGAATGTTTTGCCTTTGTGAGATGTTTAACTCCATCCAGTTTACAAGAGGACTTAAAAAGTGTGTGGAAAATGGAATCAAAGAATGGGCTTCTTTTGGTGAAAAAAATGTTGAAGTCCTTGCATCTTTTTTCATAATACTCATTTTCTGTGAACTTTTTAAGATCCCTAATAGCTGAGTCTCTCTACTTGTGTACTAGTGGTGTACGTGTGATGGACGTACATGTGTGTTGCATGCATGCACGTGAATATTTAGTAGAACAACTTCTGAGCTTGGACTCAGGTTCTGTCCTATGTCTTCTGCTTAGTACTTGGAAAAACCTTAGAGAAATATTTCTTTAGGAGAGGAGTTCAATTTTCTCAGCTGTTAAATGGAGGTAATTTTCCCACCTGATCTAACCCACAGAGTTATTTTGTCTGTGTTTTTAAAAAATTCGATGAAGTGATAAATGAAAAAAGGATCTGCAGTTAGAAAGAACTATGCACATTAATGAGTTTGGGGGCTGTCTTAGTTTGTTTTTGCAGTGTTAACAGAAACACCCAAGAATGGTGGTTTATAAAGAAGTAAGGGCTTATTAGAACCAGTAGGGAGCATGGTGGGTGAAGTGCTGGATTCCCACCTGCTTGACTGTGGTGCCAGTCCTGGACCTGGTAGCTTGCTTTCTCACGTCCTGTCCCACCTGGCCATTTCTCTCTGGTCAACTTTAAAAAGTAATAAATAAATAAAATTAAATAAGAAAAGTAATTCTTAAAAAAAATAAAAGAAAAAAAGAAATAGGGGTTCATTAACTCACAGTTCTGCTGGCTGGAAGGTCCAAAGGCATTGGCTGGTATCAGGCCAATCTAAACCTGGCGGATGGAAGGCCAGAAAACAGCAGGTGTATGCGTGAAGAGAGAGCACTCCTGACAGTTCTCTCTCTTATAGCGATTAGCTTTCGTGAGAACTAACCTCTTCTCATGAGAGCTGGAACTTCACTGGATCTTGTGAGACATCATTAATCTGCTCACAAGGTTGTTACCGCCATAGCACAATCACAGCCATCCAATCACTGTCCCATAGGCCTCACCACCTGCCAACGCCAAATTCCAAAACATGAAACTTGCGGGGACAAACCATCATCCAAACCATAACAGGGATTTCATGGCTTTTTGCTGAATTCAGGCTCTGGCTCCGGTTGAAAATGCCAACTCTCTTGATCTTTCTGCTTAACCATTCATATTTTCTATGCCTTTGGTCCATTAATGGATCCAGAGTAACTGAATAGGGTCAACCAAGGAGAACATCAGACAGAATAAATAATAGTACTAAAAATATCCTTTCTGGCGGTGACAACCTCCCCACAAGAACATGCTTCTCACAAGGGACCTCCTTCATCCCTCTCCAGAAGAGGACAGGAGGAAACACAAGAAGAAGCGCCTGGTGCAGAGCCCAGATTCCTACTTCATGGATGTGAAATGCCCAGGATGCTATAAAACCACCACAGTCCTTAGCCATGCACGGTAGTTTTGCATGTTGGCTGCTCCACTGTCCTCTGCCAGCCTACAGGAGAAAAAGCGAGGCTTACAGAAGGATGTTCCTTCAGGAGGAAGCAGTGCTAAATGCATCCTGAAGATGAGTGGGAAACCATCCCAATAAACGCATTTTGGATAAAAAAAAAAGTACTAAAAATAGTAACAACAATAATGTCCCATTTATTATATTTCTTTAGCCACCTCTTTTTTTAAAAAATTATGTTATTTCTTTCATGAAAAGACAGAGAGGGAGAGAGACAGAGATAGACAAGTACCCCCAACAGTGTCTTCATGCCGTGCTCCACTCCCAGCTTCAGCCAGCCTGAATCATGAGCGCATGCATGTGCCCGGCGTGTGTAGGGAGGCCCCAGGAGGGGGACTCAGGACCTTCCCATGTGGGTCCTGCTGTGTTACAGCTATGCCACCACGTGGCCCAAGAACAACAATAATAATAGTGACTTTTTGAGTGCTGATCTAACTCACAGAATTGTTTTTGTTTGTGTTTTTTTTTAATTTTTCATTTTAATTTATTTATTTTTAAATAATTATTTATTTCATTCTATTTGCTGTTATTTTTTATCTATTTATTTTTTAAAAAATTGACAAGACAGAGAGAGAGAGAGAGAGAGAGAGAGAGAAAGGGAAAACAAGAAATCAAACCGCCAGGTCCAGGACTCAAACCACTGTCAGCCACATGGGAATCCAGCCCCTTAAACCACCATGCCACCTGGTGGCCCCTGTTTGTGTGTGTGTGTGTTTTTTAATCTGATGAATTGGTAAATCAAAAAGTGGTCTGCAATTGGAAAGAACTATGCACATTAGTAAGTTTATGCTGGTTTCAGAAGAAGCCCTTCTGGAGATACAGGAGGTACAAGAAAAAAGAGAAGAGATCATTGTGATTACTTCAGATCAAGCTTGCCCACAGTGGGCTCCGATCCTCATTCACGGGTGTGTGTGTGTGTGTGTGTGTGTGTGTGTGTGTGTGTAGGTCCATTTCCAAGGTGTGCCTTTGCATTTGTTGGAAGGTCGCCTCTCCTCTCCAGCATGGGGAGATGTGGGGGACCCCCCTGAGCAGCCTGGGTGAATGGAGTCCAGCCATTAACCCTACCATCCCCCTACTCTGGCAGCCACGTGGTGAAATAAAGGGATCCCTAAACTGCGAGTGGGCTGGGTCGTGGCTCAGCTTCACCGGGGACTTGCCGTGTGACCTTGCCTGGTATCCCCTCCTCTCTTAGGTTTACCATCCTGTCTGCTGAAATGAGAGTGTCCCTCTGAGTCATCATGGTAACGCACATGTGGTTTGGCCTCCTCCCCAGCTTCCATTCAATCAGGTCTGCTTTCAAGTCCTAGTGGATCAGGCCAAAAGGAACCCGTCCTCTGCCCCAGGTAGGCATAAAACCTTGACCACTGTGACTGGCTCCAGTACAGACAAAGGGATCCATTCGGAGCCATGGAAATGCCCAATGGCTTTTGTTGAGATGGCTGGGCTAGAACAGATGATGTTTCCCATGGGACCCAATCCTAGAAATGAGTGTGACTGGAACTTCTGGCAGCCCTTTTGCTACCATGAGGGAAACATCCGTCTGAATCTGGAACCAACACAGCCCAAAGCAGAACAGTGACATGGAGAGAAACTGAGTCTTGCTGTGGGCACTCATACTCCAGCTCAGCCAAATGCAAGAGGACTTGACAGTCCTCTTGAAGCAGAGATGGTGGAGACGGTGGCAGGCTGAGCAGTTTCCTAAAGTGCTGTCTTTCTTCTATACCTCTGCCTTGTTCAGGCCTGTTGTACCTCACCCCCCAGCTTTGAATGCCAACGTGATGCTGTTGCCACACACTCTCCATACATCATCTCAGACCACTCCACTATAGCTTAAGTGAAGTTTATTACTTCCCCCCCTTTTAAACATTTATTTAATTTTATTTACAGTTATCATTATTATTATTATTATTTAATTTGCTACAAGGCACGTGTGTTCACCAGAAAAAGACACAGAAAGAAAATGAGAAAGGGAAAGTGAGAAAGCAAGTTGCTAGGTCTGGGACTGGAACCAAAGTTGGCCATGTGGGAATCCAGAGCCCTAACCACCCTACCACCGGCTGGCTCCTTTCAGATGAGGAGTCAGAGTCCGGTATGTCCTGTTTTCCTGAAGGCCCCACACTTAGGAAGTGCAGGTCTGGGTGACCCTGTGAGTGTCTCTGGGCTATCATCTCTGGGTCAATCTGCAAAGGTGACTGCAGAGATGGAACTCCCAGTCCAGTCTGGTTTTGAAAGGAGGGAAACAAGGAAGAACAGATAGAAGTAAAGGAGGAAACATCAGGGAAGCCACAAATGAGGGCAAATGGAGAATATCAAGGGGGAGCTTTCAGATCATTGGCCCAATGTTTTTGTTTTCTCTGTGAGGAAAGTGGGGACAGTGACAGGTTCAAGGACACATAGTCGTTGGAAATAAAGAAAAGGGTCATTACCATGGTGGTGGGGACAAGATTCTGGCTGGTTCCAGATTCAAATAAGTTAACAGCCTTCTCTCCCTGCAAACTTCATCACTGGCTTAGCCAGTGGGCAGGGACTTCCTGGCCGTGTACCTGGGGGGTTTGTCCTTTCCCCCCCATCCCATAACATCCTGTCGGATGATCTTTCTATGGTGGTTTTCCTCTGTGGACTTGCAGAACTAAGAGCCCAGGCCCGATTGGTGCACAGTCGCACTTGCACTCAGAGAGGTGTTAACATTCAGCTCGAGAGGCACCTAGAGCCACAGAAGCCCTGGATGAAGAAAAGGGGTTTCAGGCAAGAGGAAAAAAAATATAAAAAATAAAGAGACCAGACTTAAAGTGTCCTGTGAAATACAGAGCATTTGGCCTCCGGCACATACATCCGCGGGAGACTGCTCTACTTCTTTATAAAGCGGTAAGTTTGACGCGAGCACAGATGCATTTTGTTTTCCTAGGAGGAATCGATGATTAAATTATCACAAACCAAGCTCAAAACCAGGCTGCCTGCACATTCTCCCATCCGTCCCCCGTGTCTCCCCGGCACCTCCTGTTTATGAGGTGCTGGCTTTATCTGCGAAGCTTGAGTTTAAATGTCCAACACATCTTATTAATGAAAGTAATAAGCTGTTGTTTATTATATGTCATAATGGGGAATATGACTATTTAATATAAATCTGACATTTAAATTCCACTTAGTTCTGAGATGTGGACGATATCAAGGCCTAACTCTTTACCCTGGAGGAAAAACTCCCAGGGTCTGCATTTTAAAGCATTGAAGTTTTCAAAGTAATCAGGTTTCTTTTTTTTTTTTTTTCCAGAGGAACCAAATTGTGAAGACATCTGTTCTGTTATTAATTTCACATAAATCTTAAGCTCCTCAAGGCCAGAAATGAGGCTTCATTCACGTCGAATTAATGAAACATGATTGTAAGTCCCTTGCATGGAAATGCTGTCACACAAGTTCTGAGCTGCTTATAAGCACTGAGTAATCTCAGAAACTGCCAGGGGACAGCCACTTGAAATCCGCCCTCCCCTCCCCGCGCCACCCGAAAACAATATCTGAAAATATCACAACACTAACTATATCCTGAAAGATTAATAGCAGATGAAAATTTCTGGGAAATGAATCAGACTTTCTCAGGAAAGAGTACAGAGATCTCGGGCAAAACCAGATTGCACAATGGAAGAAGTCTTTGGATACAGTTTAATAACTGTGCCCCGGGGTACACCCAAAAGGAGGGGGGGTTCCTGGAATTTCCCACAGAGATCTCTGTTAGGGAGATGTTGGAGAATGTGCTGGATGTGACATTGATTTGAAACTGAAAATCCTGACCGGCCAAAGCACGATGCATATGTTGGGTGTGGGGGAGAATTTGTGTATTGCACGCGAGTTAAAATCTGGGTAAATTGTGTGTGGGGTAGATATGAACACATGTGTGTATATACATGTGTGAATTTGTGCATGTACTGAGTGTGAATTGTTACAAGTTTGTGTCTATGTGCGTGAGAGTGTATGTGTGTTTATGTGAGTGTGTGTGGAGAGTATGTGTGTACGTTCATGAGAGTGTGTGTGTGTAAATATGGGTAAGTTGGTGTGTGATAACGTGTATGATTTTGTATGGAGGAGTGTATATGAAAGTGTGAGGGGTGCTGGCCCCATAGCCTACTGGGTAAGACAGCTGGATCATACACGGCCAACCACAATTTGAATCCCAGCCTTGAAGATCACACCAGGTGCATGCACGTGTGTGTGTGTGTATGTGTGTGCACGTACACACAAGCGCACACACCTAAGTCCCAACAGGATAGAGAAACAGAAAAAGGACTGTGGTGTGACTACACTCCATTGGGGGAAAGTATTCTCCCTCTCTTTCTCTCTGTTGCTCCCTGGTGAGCACACAACACTGAGACAAATCAAAAAGGAAGTAAAGGAGACAGCAGGTGGCATAGTGGTTGAAGTGCTGGACTCCCACATGACCAGCTACAGTTCAAGTTCCAGACCCAGAGGCTTGAAACACATGCTGGGAGTGTGTGTATGTGTGTGTGTGTGTGTGTGTGCATGCCCCAAATCCTGAGAGAATGGAGGAGAAGGGATTGCAGTGTGGCCATTCCCGAGGGATAGTTTCTCACTTTCTCTCTCTTTCTGTGTCTCTGGCGAACTCACATGCCCTTTAGTAAGATTCTCTTTAAAAAAAAAAAAAGAAAGAAAGTAAATGTGTGTGTTGAGTGTGTACCCAGACACACATAGAAGGAGAACTCGGCATAGACACGAGTCAGTCAGCTGGAGACAGATCTTAAATAGCAGTTCAGTATAACCCCGTGCCCATTGGAGCCATTCTTGAAAGGAACTTACTCTTGTGATTTTGGGTGTGTGGGGCATGATTTTTTTTTTTTTTTTTTTTTTTGTCAAATAACTGAAATTGCCAGCAGAAAGATTGTCTGGAGGGAGGCTTGGGAGGGGGAGCCTGAGATTTCTTAATCAAACTTCCAAGTGTTATTTTTGGTCTTCCGCTGAGCTGGGACTCGAAAAAGAATCTGCATATGATATTTACATCTCAAATCTTCAGAGCCTCATTAGCTTTGATATTTATTTATTTATTTATTTGCAAAAAGGAATTTAAATCAAACAGAGAGGCACAAAAGCAAAACCTTTGAATGTAGAGCAAAATTAATTAAAACAGGCAGCCGATGGGTAGAGTGGAATACAATGGAATGCAGAGAAGACAATGAAACTAATTAGACTCTGATAGGAAAATCCTTTCTCACTTAGGATCATCCACTGGTAATTAATAAGTCACAAATATTGATACTTTAAAAAAAGTCAGAATTTTAACATTTAGTTTTCTAGAAGCTTCCATCTTTATTTTCTTAGATTCTATGCTTCCAAGCTAAACCCATCAAATGATTAGGTGTTGTATTTTTTAATGATGTTTTTGGGAGAATAGTTGATGTTATACCAGAACTGGTTAGATCTTACTAACTGTCTTCAAAATAATGCATATAGAGGGGCCAGCAGGTGGTGTGGTAGTTGGGACACTGAACTCCCACATGGCGGACTGTGGCTTGAGTCCCAGATCTGGTGGCTTGCTTTCTCACTCCCTCCTCTCCCACCCCGTCTGTCTCTCTCTGGTGAGCACAAGTGCCCTATAGCAAAAATAAAAAAAATATATATTAAATAAAATAAATAATTAAAACAATAATGTGTATAGGGAGACTACATCCAATTGTCAATAGATAAAGACACAAGCAGACGCAAGGGTTACTGAGCAGCAGATAGCATTAATCCAAGTGAAGAGACCAATTTGTGTCTCTGGATAGATGTGATCCCAGCTACATTTTTTGCCCCTGGATATTTTGAGGCTTTGTTTTAGGACCCAGGCTTTGTAGATCTGTGAAAAACATTTTCATCCATCCAGTTGAAAAACCCTTGACCAACAATACAAGAAAGCTTTGCTTAGCATATGACAGCATCAAGGGGTCTGGCTTTCTTGTTGGAAGCTCTTTTGAATGAAATGATCAGTTAATATTTATGCTTTTTGTCCTTCTGTATTATGTAACAGCACAAATGTACGACTGCCCCAGTGGGACAATTTAATGCATAGCCAGCCTGTCACAGAGTTTTAAAGTTAGCCACATGTGTCTTCGGCAGGTCCCAGGTCTCCTTTCGGCTCCTTTTAGAATCTCCTTTCTACCACCCCCTTAGCCTAACGCTGAAGGCTTTCAGGGTGACCCTGGGTCATTTCGAGCTTGAAGAGAGTGGGCTTTGAGAAATACCTCCGTAAGTCTTAGTTCAATTTTTAAAGATGGCTAAAATGCTAATGGGGAAATTTCAGGCTTTGTGACAGTTGGATGAAAGGGATGTTTTTGAGCAAAAGAGCTTTCCAGCAATCCCTCAAACCTCCCATGCATATTTGAGAGGTTTTCGCTATAGGGCGTGTGCGCTCGTCAGACAGACAGAGACAAAGAGACAGAAGGCAAGAAATCACCCCCCAGGGGGGATGGTCACACCACAATCTCTTCTCCTCCATTCTCCTCTCGGGATCTTGGGCACGCACCCACACGCACCCGGCGTGAGTTTTAAGCCACCGGGTCCGGGACGCGAACCGTGGTCAACTATGTGGGAGTCCAGCGACATAGCCATTACGCTAACTGTTGGTTCCCATAGAACTAGAAGGATCTTTAAGATCTTTTTTAAAGTTGGTGTAATCAGTGATTCTAACCTGCCTATTTATCTATCCATCTATTGAGAGAGACAGAGTACTTTGTGATATACAAAGAAAACCAAGGCTCAGGGCCAGCAGATAGTGTAGTGGTTATGTCACTGGACTCCCACATGGCTGACCGTGATTTGAGTCTTAGATCCAGTGGCTTGAAACTTACACCAGGTTCATGTGTGTGCATGCCCAAACCTGGGAGGAGAAAGGAGGAGAAGGGATTGTGGTGTGGCTATTTCCCCAGGGAGATGATTTCTTACTCTCTTTCTCTCATCGTTTCTTTCTCTCTCTCCTGCAAGTGTACGTGCCCTAAGGCAAAACAAAACAAAACAAAACAAAAAACTCTCAAAAAAAGAAAGAAAACAGAAAAGAAAAAAAAAGACAACCAAGGCTCGCTCTTATAAGTAGCACAGATTAATTTACTCATTCTGTGTGTGTGTGTGTGAGAGTACTTTGCCATGTAAAAAAAAAACCAAGACTCTTTCTTATAAGTAGTACATGAATCCATTCATTCATTCATTGTGTGTGTGTGAGATCCACAGGCAAGGTATTGCACAGTTCTTCCACCCATCTTAACCCTTAATGACAACCTTTTGAGGTAGATATTCGCAACAGGAGTAGTAGTGGATTTATTTAACTACCAAGAAACCACAGACATTTGCCAATCAGGAAGGACACCAAGCAAAGCCCTGGAACAGGGTTCTGATATTCTTGGTTGTGCCAGGAATTCATTGCCATGTGAGGAAAGATGGAGGGCCAGGGGAGATACAGGAGGACCCAGGTAACTGGCACAGAAGGGGCCTTGAGAAATGATTTACCAACTGACCTAGGGTAATACTCTAATTTTTAAACCATCGGTACCAGGTTATACCACTGGATATGGTGAACATCAGCCCTGATTTTCAGCTTCCCATTCTGCAGAGGTCTGAGAGGACTCTGAGTCTTCAAGAGGCCTTGTGGCCTCAAGATTGAGCCACCAGACAGTGGCAGGCCTGAGTTGGGAGCCATCTTAAGTCTGTAAGATTCCAAAGTTTTTTTCTTAAACAGAAAGGTTAAGAAAGGTTGTGCTGACCTTAGAAGTGTCTCTAAATTGACTGAGATATGTCCCAGGCTAGCCCAGCATTTCTTTACAGCTATCCAGAGGAAAACTTTCAGAATCTGGTTTGAGTGAAGGCAGAGTTCCCAGATTTAGCAAATAGTAATACAGGACACCCAGTTAAATTTGAATTTCAGAAAAACAACCAATCATGCTCTTGTATATTTTTAATATATTACATGGGGAATACTTATACCCCCCAAATTATTTCTTGTTTATCTGAAATTCAAATTTAACTGAGTATCTTCTATTTTATCTGACAAACCCTTAGCAAATGTGTGGGGGGTTATAAGGATACTAAAATATTTTCTTCTCTAGGAATGCTCTTTACCAAAGCCAGTAATCTCTGCAGTAAGAACACTTACAACCTCACTCTCAGTATCTTCTGACAAACCCTTAGCAAATGTGTGGGGGGTTATAAGGATACTAAAATATTTTCTTCTCTAGGAATGCTAGTACCAAAGCCAGTAATCTCTGTTGCAGTAAGAACACTTACAACCTCACTCTCGGTATCTTCTTGATTCTACAGTCCAAGAATGCCAGGGCAAAGGTCATCTAAGCCAACATCCTGTCTCACTCTCTTTTTCCCTCTGCCTGTCCTCCTTCTACACAAGAAGTTGAACCCACAGCCCCAGCATCGTGGTTTGGCTTTGAAGCCAAGGAACACAGTCCATGAGGCATGTCCTGATCTCCGAAGCACATGGAAACGATTCCCTTCCCGAAGGCCTTCATGGTTAGCCTGTTGCAAGTCTCATGGTTTTTCAGCTGCAGCTATAATTTCTGCAGTACCCCCACCCCAGCTCAGATGGTATTTATTAGAACACATTGCTTTTGAAAAGAAAACTGCATCTTAATTAAAGGTTGGCGATCCAGAGCCTGTTTGCAGATGAGAAAAATTAAGCAACTACTACGAATGGGCTAGGGTGTCTCTGTTGTTAGGACACCGCCGTCTACACTCACAGAGACTCTCCTGTTTCAGCACATATCTGTGTCTGCATGTGACTGCTTCATTGCACAGCGATACAAATGAGCCAAGAGGCCAAGCGGAATAGTTTTCAAAGAAAAATGCCCCAGTCTTCTATCTTAATCACTCTCTTTTACAGGCTGCTGCTCAAAGACAATGCCTAGGGTAAGAGGTTAATGGAGATTGTTTGCCCACCATCCATACCAGTGACTCAGATGGAAGCTGGGAAAATACGATCTTTGATTCACCTCTGGACTGAGAATGAAATAAACTGATGGAAAAGAAAAACATCCCTTCTTAGTAAATTAGGCTTAGCTATCAAACAAACTCTTCTCTAAATGGAGCTTCTTAACCTGGGTTCCATGGAGAAGAAGATTCTTAAGAATTTCATGGAGATAATTGAAATTCAGGGGATCTGTGAACTTGGATGGGAAAAATTGACATATTTTTAAATTTTTGCTAACGTCTAAGCGAAAGTTACCATTGCGTTCCATTCTAAATATAGGCAGCAAAGCACAATTATATCAGTAGTACTTGTAATATTTGAGACTTTATCACTCATAGAAATCACTCTATGATATCATGTCACATTATAGTTATTGTAAGATATATTACTCTCTGGAACTATGAAACTATTAAACCAACTCTGTATCTATAATTCTCGGAATAGCTCTGTATCATTATTTAATGGTTAATAAAAACACACATTTTACTATATCAATTTTTAAACATTATTCAGATAACTTATTTAATATAATATTTTCTTTATAGTCTTGCTTTTTATTTTATGCAATAAAAACTTTATCCTTTAATAAACCTTAAAAACTTTAAATAAGCCAGACTTGGGGCTGCCAGGTAGTGTGGTGGTTAAGGGTGCTGGACTCCCACGTGGCTGATCGTAGTTCAAGTCCTGGACCTGGTAACTTGCTTTTTTGCCTTTTCCCCCTCTCTGTCCTTCCCTGGTCAAACTAAAAATAAATAAATAAAATAATTCTTAAAAAAAAAAAAGTAAAATAAACCAGACTCAAAAGGATAAATACCGTTTGGGAAAATGAAGAGTTCTGGCAGAGCAAGGTTTGTTGTCTAGAGATTCAGGGAGCTGGATCCCACATGGCTCATCATGGTTCAAATCCCTGTCCTGGCTGCTTGAAAAATATGCCTGGCACATGTGCATGCGTTTCCAAAATCCCAACAGGGTGGAGAAATGGAAGAAAAGGGATTGCCGTGTGGTTCTACTGGGGGGTGTTTTCTCCCCACTCCTTCCATTTCTCTGCCTCTCTCTAGGGAGTGTAATCACCTACTAAAAATTTTAAAAAAGGGAGAACTCTGGAGAGAGATGGAGGTATGATTGCAATGCAGTGCTAATGTATTGTATATAATACCACTGAACTGCACATTTTAAAATCTTTAAAATAGTAAATTTTATGTCATGTGCATGATTTGGAAAAATCTACAGGGGGCCAGCAGGTGGCATGGTAGTTAAGGCACTAGACTCCCACATGATTGACTGTGGTTCGAGTTCCAGACCTGGTAGTTTGAAATTCATGCCTGGTGCACGCATGTGCATGTATGCCCCAAATCCCAGGAGGACAAATGGAGAAGAGGGATTGCAGTGTGGCCATCCTCCCCTGGAGGATGATTTTTCACTTCCCCTCTCACTGTGTCTCTCCAATGAGCACACAGCCTTGTGGCAAAAACCTAAAAAACAAACAGAACAAAAAACTATAAAAACAATGAGGTATTTTCATTTTCATATACTATTTTTAAAGTCCACTTTACTCAGTGGAGGGGTACATAGGCCTCACTGGAACAAATAGGCTACAGCCCTCCCCCCACCCCCCAATTGTTGGGCAACTGCTCCTCTTGGTGTCTGTCACACCTTTTCAGTTATGTCCTGCCTGGATGAACCTTTCTCTCTCTAGAAACCAACCCAAATGCTGCTGTCCCTGTGGACCCTGCTCTGTTCCCAGAGCTGATCAATGTTCCTATATCCCTTGAAGCATCCTTTAAATGGGTCTGATTTTAAAGCAAATTTCACATCATTACTTAAATAGAAAACCAATAACCACAGAATATATTTCAATAAAAGAAAATATTTCTTGCCTACTACTGCTTGCGGTAGACTCTCAGCCTAAAGTCTACTTTCTCGATAAAAATCATTGACAGGGACCAGCAGATGGTATAATGGCTATGTCACTGGACTCCCATGTAGATGGCAGTGGTTTGAGTACAAGACCTGGCAGCTTGAAACTCATGTGGGGATCATGTGCGTGTGTACCCAAAATCCTGAAAGGAGAATGGAGAAGGGATTGTGGCGTGGTCATGCTCCCCACCCGCCTCGCTTTCTGTCTCTCTGTCTCTCTCATCTCTCAGGTGATCACATGTACCCTATAGCAAAAATCTCTCTTAAAAATAAATAAATGAATAAATAAATAATCGACAAATATGGAGTGTTAACAGCATTCTATTATTAGATGAAGACTTTCTTCATATAATTACAAGAATCCAAAGAGAGTTTAAGAGGTACTAATTGTGTGGGCCAATGCTATTTAATCCCTTTTTTTGTGCACAGTCTAAATTCATGTTAAGTACTAACTGTGATCTTTGTACCTATGGAAACTCCCAACTCTCTTACCTTATCCCAACACCAGCTTAGGCCACTACTACCAGCACTAGTTCCTACTGCCCCATTAGCCTGAGAAACCACAGCTGATAGGGGCACCTCTGCTCCCCTGGATTTCAGAGCTGGGGCTCCATGTCCTCCAGGCTGGCTGACTATATGTTCTGTTCTGTGGCTGCATCCTGGAGCACTCCGTGGATTCCCACGAACTTGCGAGGTCAGATGTCCATCCACGTGCTCACTCCACTGTAAGGAGCTCTGTGGTGAGATGGACTGTGGGCCTGCAGCCCCACTTACCTGCCAGGGAGCCCTGGACCAACTCTGACTGTGAGAACATAGATGACATGGATGCAAGAAAGGCATGAGTAAGAGAGGAGAGAAAACGAGGGCAAGCAATGGAGAGGAGGTGAGGAGGTGCAGAGCCCTCATCTGGAAAATAGGCATGATAAACTGACTACATACGGATGATTAGTTCTTGGGAGAACTTGAAGTTAGGGGAGCTTCCGTCTCCTCTCCTCTCCTCTCTCCTCTCTTCTCCTCTCCTTTTCCTCTCACTCCTTCATGCACAGAAACACAGATATGTATTTGTGTATTTTTTTTTGAGAGGTTTTTGCTATAGGGCGTGTGTGCTAGCCAGACAGAGAGAGACAGAGAGATAGAAAGCGAGAAATCACCCCGGGATGCCCATGCCTTAATCCCTACTCCTCCATTCTCCTCTCGGGATCTTGGGCACACACGCACACTCACCCAGTGTGAGTTTAAGCCACTGTGTCTAAGATTTGAATTGCGGTCGACTACATGAGAGTCCAGCGACATAACCATTATGCTAACTGCTGGTCCCTGTATTTGTGTATTTTTAAAAGTGAAACTAGGAAATCTTTGGCAAGGTCTGTGCTGACATGAAAATAAGTGAGACATGTGGGACTAGAAATCTCCTTGCACTTTGGGACAACTTTACCAGAAGCTGGAGTCAGGGGCCCCTCAAGATATATTCTGACATTTACCAGGATGTTCCTCACAGTCAAAGTGTCTCATTATAACCTCGTGCCTTTGAGTTAAGCATTGTCTTCTTTTTTCTTTTCTTTTCTTTTCTTTTCTTTTCTTTTCTTTTCTTTTCTTTTCTTTTCTTTTCTCTTTTCTTTTCTTTTCTTTTCTTTTCTTTTCTTTTCTTTTCTTTCCTTTCCTTTCCTTTCCTTTCCTTTCCTTTCCTTTTCTTCTTTTCTTTTCTTTTTTTTTTTTTCTTCTTCTCCTTCTCCTCCTCCTCCGTTTTCCTCAAGATTTTTGCTCCAGAGTACGTGCACTTGCTGGAGACACAGACAGTGACAGAGAGGGAGAAAGTGAGAAATAACCCCCCAGGAGGGTTATCCACACTGAAATCACTTCCCCTCCAGTCTCCTCTCAGGATCTCCTCCAGTCTTCTCTCAGAATTTTGGGCATGCACGCTCATGTACCCAGTGTGAGTTTCAAGTCACCGGGTCTGGGACTTGAACTACAGTCAGTTTTGTGGGAGTCCAGTACCTTAACCACTATGCCACCTGCTAGCCCCATTCTTCTTTTTTAAAAAGTTTATTTATTTAGAGAGAGAAAAAGGCAGAGAGAGAGAGACAAGAACCCCCAACAGGGTCTTCATTGGCCATCCAAACTTAGCCTCAGTCAGCCAGGATCATGGGCGTGCACATGCATGTGTGTGCAAGTCAACCTGGGGACTGAACCCTGATCTTCCTGTGGATTCCAGCATCACAGAGTGTTGTGCTACTGTTGCACTGCCACGGCTAGTCTGGCTTTGCTTTCTCTTTGCCAGCAGACCTAAATAAATGTAAGAACAATACATTAAACAGCAATGCGAGTTCTCAGTGCTTTCCTTCCACAGAGGCCTCAGAAAAAGAGGGAGGGAGGACTCTGAGAAATAGAAGGAAGTGGGAGAAGGGAGAAGGCTCACCAGAGGAAGATACTTCCCCCTCACACAGGGGCTGAAGGATCCCGGGACTTCACATGTGCTTAAGAGAGGGAGGGGAAGCATGCCAAAGCCCTCAGATAAAAGCAAGCAAAGGACCATCATTCCTGTGGCGCGTGACCGTGCGTCAGTTTCCTCTGCGCTGGCTGCTTATCTCCTGCAGGCGGAAAGGCGAGGCTGATGGGAAGGCCAGATTACACCCAGGCTGTGCCTGTTTCTCATCGCTGGCAAACCACTTCCTCAGCTTTCTTGAGCTCTGCACATCTGGCAACCCGGTGGGCTTTTTCTTAAGGACCAGGGAAAACACAAACACAGATACACGTAAGGGTGTGCACGAGCCATAACAACACCCGAAGTGCTGGCCCAAGTTCTAACTTGTTCTGTAGTCCTGAACAGGCCTGTGCCCTCCCTGGGCCTCAGTTTCCTGAACTTAACATTGCAGAGGCGAAACAAGGCTAGCTGATGCTTAAGAATGCTTCTTGCTCTTACAATTAAATAAATAAATAAATAAATAAGATGTGAGCATAAATAAATAAATAAATAAATAAATGTCAGGAGAACTGCTTTCACATAAAAATACAGATACCCAAGGAATGCATAGAGAAATATTCACAAGTAACGTTGCAGACTGAAGCTCAGCTTCTGCAGGACGGAAGGCCTACATATATATATTTTTTAAATTCATTGAAATGGTAGGTTATCAATTATCAGCCAGAGATGAAGCCATGCAGAGTTAAAGGCTATATTTATTTGTTCCAAACTAATGAGCTTAATCTGGATCCACACATCAGAAACTGAGCAAACGTTTTCCTAACAGAAGCTATCCTGTGAAAATTCCAATAGCTGACATTTCTAGAAAAATCTAGCAAATCTGAGGACAGTCAGTTGGAGCTGAGTGGAGGGTATCTGCTGTCGTGGGCACAGTCTGCTCATTCCAGTCCCCGTGAGATGACATTATTCTCTCTCATCACCTGCCTTGCCTTGAGAGAGACTCTGCTTTACGAAGACAATGTCTGGATGTTCAAGGTAGACAGGGAGATGCTGTTGGACTGGAGTTCAGAGACTGAAAAATGAAGCAGATGGTTCCATAAAGGATTTGACAAAAGTTTAATATCAGAGGGTCACTTGGAAAATGAGAGGAAGGGTCCAGAGGAGAAATGACCCACGTACATGTACATCTGAGGATTCTACCCTGCTCTGCACCCTCCCATAGCAAGTGAGAACTTCTCTTTTTTTTAGAGAGAGAGATTCTTGCTATAGAGTACGTATGTTCACCAGAGAGGCAGATAGAAAGTGAGGAACCACCCTCTGGGGGGATGGCCATGCCACAATGCCTCCTCCATCTCAGGATTTTGGGCACACACACACACACATGTGACTGGTGTGAGTTTCAAGCTGCCACGTTCGGGACTCAAATCACGGTTGACCACATGGGAATCCAGTGTCTTAACCACTATATCATCTGGTGGCCCAGTAAAAGAACACTTCTAAAGGGAACTGAACAGTAGGGAAAATCTTGGGGGAAGCCAGCCATCTGGGAAGACATGACTGCCCCGTTCTTGTGGTCAGAAAAGCAAAATACTTGAGAGAAAAGAATAACTGCTGCAAGGTCAAAGATTGCAAGTGATGTGGTGGTTAAGACATTGGATTCCCACACGGCTGACCGTGGTTTGAGTCCTGGACTTGATGGCTTGCTTTCTCACTTTCCTTCTTTCTCTCTCTGGTCAAATTAAATAATAATAATACTACATTAAATTAAATAATTAAAAAAATATTGTCAGCTTTCTTATTTTTAAAGGCCAGTGGTTCAAGCTGTTATCTTAGGTAGAGGGTCTAAATGAATGGCCCTGGTAAGAATTTAACTCAAGCAGGACTCCCGCTCAGGGCTGGTAAAAGCTTGCTCTAGGGCTCAGGGGAAGAGTGGAGGTCTCTAAAGTTGGCATCAGTTTGGTGTGATCACACAAATGCCCCGATTGGAAATGTTCTTGTCCTTCCAGGTGACTGATACAGAAACACCCAAGTGCCTGCTCTGCCCAAGGACAGTTGACTTACCATCTCCACTGGCCATGAGTGAAGCCAGACTCCACGCCATCTGAGCCCTCTAGAGAACCAGCTGTGCTGGCCCTCAGAAGCAAGTGTCATCCGGAGAAGGCTGGGACCCATATGCTTCCCAGAAACATCCCAACCTCCCATTTGATCTGGGTTTCCGGCTGAACTTCCACAGCACCTACTGCCAACTGGTGCTTTTTCATTTTCTTCTGCCCCAGGCCTTTTTCCAGTGTGTGAAACAGCTTTCTCTTTTCTCTCTGTGGGTAGGTTTCCAGGCTCGGTGAAAGGCTTCTGCGAGGTTGAGGCCTTTGCAAAAATGGCTTTTCAGAAAGGCTTAGCCCTCCCTGACTTTTAAGATCCCACCTGCCTTGTTAGTCATCACTCTCTGCGTCTACCTCCAGGTTCCCTTGTCCCAGTGGGGACAAAGGGAGCTGGCGACGGGCCATAGTTAGAGAGGACTTCCAGAAGAAGGGTGCATGTGTGTGCATATCCCAAATCCTAACAGGATGGAGAAATGGAAGAAAAGGAATTGTGGCATGATTATTTCCCATGGGAATGCTTTCTCCCTCTGTCTGTCTCTCTGTCTCTGGCGAGCGCATATGTCCTCTGGCAATTAAAAAATATATACTTTAATTCTGTTTTACCATGAAATTTATACACCCACTCATACACTCATACTTCACTTTGAGTTGCATCCTGGGTCAATGGGAGTCACTGAAGGTTTAAAACCTGACGAAGATTTAAAGAATGATGAGGTCAGATCTGGATTTTGGAAATAGCAATGGGTTGACTGGAAGAGACAAGAGACAGAAACAGCAGGAGTCCACACAGGAGACAAAAGGTGGCACTGGTGGCAATGGCATGGCTGGGATAATGGACACGAACAGGCTAATTTAGGGGCCACCTCTCTGGATAACGTGTGGGGTGAGGAAGAGAGTAGAATTAGAAATGGCACCAAACTGTCTACTGTGTGTACCTGATGATGGTGACTCTCGAAGACAGAGGAGGACACAGCTCAGAGAAAGACCAGGGAGTCTGGTTTCACACTTGCATAAGTAATGAATATATAAGACAAAGATACCTTTCTGGAGTTGTTGTAACAGTTTGTACTCTCTGCAATTTGTGGATGTGCACGTATGTTCCTGAACTCATGAACAATTCATGCCGTAGTGGTGTTCAGAGCACTCTGGTAACGAGGCCGTCGTTTTCTCTCCACTCTTCCGCCTATAGTCAGCCTTCAAGGCCTGGCTAGAATGTCATCCCTTCCAGGTGGAACTACCAGTCTCACCTGTGTTCCCGTGTTCGTATTTAACAGCTGCCTTTATCCTAGAGTTCGCCAT
>NW_006159713.1:2843260-2855837 GCF_000334495.1 Tupaia belangeri chinensis | reverse complement strand
CCTCGAGGACAAGCATATTGACTTAATCTTTAAATCCTCCATCTGGCATAGTGTTTAATATATAGAAGTTGTCACTGAAAGTCGAAAAACGAATAAGTAATATATTTTTTTATATCCTTCTTACAGCTTTAGATTCAAGGCACAAAAAAACCCAAGTGTTTGTCTCAGATCCCATCACGATCTTAAACTGGATTCCTGGGGACTTTTCCTCAGTTTGACCTTCCCCCCAAAAACTTCACACTTGGATTTTTACAACATGTGCTTGCCCCACATTGTTATTTATAGATTAGAGCTCGCACAGAAATTGGGAGGTATCACCATTAAATCCGAATTGCTTTTTTCTTTTGAGAGTAGTCAGAAGATCTGGAGATGCCTCTTCCCAGTTCTCCACACTCCCTACCGTTCCCCAAGGCTTCTCTCAATGCTCAGGTGGATGGACCGTTGCTATGTAGTATCTTGCTTGAGGTGTTTTTCTTTTATGTATTATTTTATTTATTCATTTTCTTATACACTATTTTTCTTATTATCTTATTATGTAGTTGAGACCTTTTGAACAGGGAAGCAAAATGAAGCTAGAGCGAGCCTCATGTTTGAAGAAGAATGAGAGAGGACACATTTTTATGGTGCAAATAATGACTATGTGCTCTCCTGAAAGTGCAGAGGGGCCCCAGCTCACTCGTTTTCACGCACACACACCCTGTTGGCTTTACGGACCCAGGCATCAGGGCCCATCCCCCAGAGAGGCGGTAGGGCACAGTGGGTAGGAGCATGGCCTTTCTGGATTTCTTTGGGCAAGTTCCTTAAACACTCTCTGCCTTGGTTTCCTCATCTGCAAAATGGGGTGGTGGTGATATTAATACTTATCCTGTAGGTGTCTGTGAGGATCCAATGAAGTGAGACGTGCCAAGGACTAATGACAGCACCTGACGCCAAGCAAGGATGAAGGCAACAGGAGCAATTTTTGTCACTAGGGTGAGTGGCAACGTATTGACTTTTTCACTCATTAGTTAGTTCATTTATTGATTTTAGTGACTCAGAAGTAGATGCCTTTGAGGAATGCCAAACCATAATGTTAAGGGTGTTTTTGGTGCATGTCAGTTGTTCTCAGCCCCGGATGTGCGTTGGAATCATCTCTGTTGCTTCCCAATATGCTTTTCTGGACACTCACTCCAAACCAATTACACCAGAACCTCTAGAGTCAGTGTCATGGCCCCATAATGATAACAACTGTGTCAGGTTATGGTCAGGGCAGGGCAAGTTGTCTGAAACCCAGAGAGTGGTTGCCTCCTTAAATTATGCACCCCAGTGCCTCATTCATGTCACGTGGTAGCTTACCTCAAACTTCTAGGCCAGAAACACCATGAGGGCAGGTTTTTTTTTTTTTTTTCTTTCTCCTATTTTTTTCACTACTATTCCAGAACCTGGGACAGCAGTGCCTTGGTAAATATTTACTGAAATAGCAGATGAATGGATACATAAATAGGCCCGTTTTTCTAAGGTTCAGGAATACTGGAGTCTGCTAGATCTGTTCCACAGAAACCAGAGAGGTGTGGCCCTAGCTGGCAAATGGTCAATGTCTCTAGAAGGGACGTGGAGGTCAGTGGGGACAGTATTTCCCAAGCCAAAGGCATTCGTGTCTCGTCATCAGATTTGCTGTATCTGCACCCCACTTCAATGGTTAGTTAAGAGTTTCTCCACATCAGTTTGTGTTTTCCTTCTACATATTTGTCTGACAACGAGACCTTAATAAAGTCAATTCTGGGGCCAGCAGGTGGTGTGGTGGTCAAGGCACTGAACTCCCATGTGATCGATCATGATTCGAGTCCTGGGCCTGGTGACTCGCTTTCTCATTCTCTTTCTGTCTCTCTGGTCAAATCGAAAAATAACAATAAAAAAAAGTCAACTCTGGGGTCAGATGACTGTGCGGTGGAAATGTAAGTGGACCCACATAGAACAGTCCTGGGTTCACATGCTAGGACTTCCGTAAGCATGCTGGTTACCCCCGCATATCTGTGATCTGGGCCCGCTGATACTGGTTTGGGGAGAGGAGCGGATTGCAGCATGAGGAACCGGCTGAGAGTGCCTTTCTCTGTTTCTCTTTCACTCTCTGAAGAATGAAATAAACTTCTTTAAAAACTCAGTTTGGAGCCAGCAGATGGCAAGGTGTTTAAGGCACTGGACTCCCACATGGCCGATCACAGTTCAAGGCCTGGACCTGATGAGCGCCAAACAAGGTTCAAGTCCTGGACTTGGTGGTTTGCTTTCTCACTTTCTCTCTCTCTCAGGTCAATTAAAAATAATAATAATAATGAATAAAATTAAATAAATAATTCTTTAAAAAATCAATTCTGGGGACCAGCAGGTGGTGTGGTGGTTGAGATGTTGGACACTCATATGTGGCCAACTGTGGTTCAAGTCCCGGACCTGGTGGCTTGCTTTCTCACTTTCTCACTCTCTCTCTCTCTGTGTCTCCCTCTAGTCAAATTAAAATAAATAAATGAGTAAATAAAATTAAATAAATACATTTAAAAAAATAATCCGTTCTGGAAAGGAAAAGGTGCCATCGCTTGCCGTAAATAGAAAGGTCACTGTAAAAATAAGTACAAAGGAAAGAAATCAAATTATTAAAGCGAGTTGTCTGCTGTGGTCTGCAGAAGGCTGTGAGCCTGATTGCTGTCCTCTTGTCACTATGAGAGCTGTGGACACATTGGGGAGGTGTGCGAGACACAGTGAGCGTTGAACTGAGACTTTATTTTAGAAAGGCTAGGTGGAGAGTTTGAAGTAGCACATTTCCCTTCTGGGCTCATGTTGTTTAATGTCTCCTCCATGCGTATCACCCAAACCCATCCAGATGGGACCCCGCCATCAGTGGTACTTATTCCCCTGGGGAATCCCTCAGTAAGTCCCAGCTCTTCGTTTGGCAAGACTTAGGTCCAAACAGGTTCAAGGTCATATTCATTTATTCATTCGTACATCCACCTGACATCTACCTATTGAACCCCTCCTGGGTGCTTGGCCAAGTCCTAGCTGTCTAACCCTCAGGGGCTGAGGAGGGATAGTACCCTGGGTCCCTGACTCTCAGCACCTCTTCCCTTATCCCTTCCCAACTGGCAGAAGGTGTTTTCATAATTCCTGTCCACACCCTGCTCGGGTGGGCGACTCAGGCTCTTAGTGTTACGTTAACATCTTTTCACTTTAATAAAGCAGCTACATTTTCACCCCATCCCGGGCTCCATGTCCCTGCAGCATACACTTGGAGAATGCTGCTAATTTCAGCGTCTGGCTTCCAGACCCAGACGTCAAAACAACTACCTTTCATCTCAGGTTTGTAACACCGAAAACTTTCAATATTGAGAACAGATAGCCTCGAAGGTGGGTTCATATCTCTCAGCAAGATTGCTGTAACTTAACTCTCCTGCACCCGATCAAGGCTTTCTCTGCCTCATAGGTATTTTAATACAAATGTTCCTTTCATTTGACTGATTGAAGGTCTCCAACCTGCAATAAATGAAACATCTGATCCCCTTGAATCCAAATCACTTCTTCTTTGATTTTCTTTTACTTCTATTTCTTCGTCCTTTGTTCTATAGCTCGAGTCAAATTTCCCTTTAGAAATTGAAAGAATGTGTGTGGGTTTTTCCTGCCTTTTTTTTTTTTTCCTAAAAAAAACCAAGCTCTAGTGCAACTGCTGGCTCATGGACTAGAATATTAAGATCGAATTCAATGGCAGACTGTCTCCAGCAATGTGCCTCGCATGCCATTGTCCTCCCCGTCCCAGTGTGGGCTGTACAAATTAGCCTCTGTGTACTAGTCACCAAAGCTGGCTTCCCAAGTAACTCTGAGGCTGGAGAGAAAATAAAACGAAAGAGTTCCTCTCCTGTTGAAAGAACAGTGACCCATGCACAAAGGACTACATGTTGGCGTCTGGCAATGGAGTTGAGCATTTAATTGCCTTTATAATGACTCAGACCCATCCACCTGGTTTTGGGTCCCCAGTGTCAGGTAACGAGCCAGAGGAGTCTGTTAGTCTCTGGAATGGACCAGCCTGTGGATATCAGTCACTTCAAAAGGCAAGCAGGGTCTGCACAGAGCTGGTGAGGCCCTTTGTGTGTTAATTTCTTTGATACTGCCTCGTGTCCATACTTAGCCAGCGCATTTACCCACTCAGAGGTCTTGGCCTTATGGCTGGGGTGGTTCAAGCCGTGGGTAATAATGCTGATTATTACTGCTAGAAAAGTACTGCTCTCTGTCTTTCTGCTGAGTGCACACACCCTATAGCAAAAACCTCTCTCTCTCACACACACACACAAACACACACACACACACACACAAAAGGAAAAGTAAAGCTCTCTTTCTCTTAAGATTGGTAGAAAGGTTTTTTTCTTTGCAGGTGATTGAGTAGGTATCAGGAGGCAGCCACAGAAATACTAGCTTTATTCTGCCATGGTCTGAATCTTTGTGTCTCCTCCAAAAACATTTGTTGAAACCTAACCCCAATATGATGATATTGAGAGGTGGGGCCTTTGGAGAGTGATTAGGAATTGGTATCCTTTTAAAGAAGCCCCAGGGAACTTGTTTGCC
This sequence comes from Tupaia belangeri chinensis, assembly GCF_000334495.1. Lineage (NCBI taxonomy): Eukaryota > Metazoa > Chordata > Mammalia > Scandentia > Tupaiidae > Tupaia > Tupaia belangeri. Next base: position 2,851,256 of record NW_006159713.1, on the reverse strand, counting down.
CCTTATACCATGTTAAGAATCAGCAAGAAAGCATCCTCTATCTGTGAGCCCTGACCAACACTGAGTCTACCAGTGTCTTGATCTTGGACTTCCTAGCCCCAGTTGGGACTGTGAGAAAAAAATTTTTTTGAGAGAGAGAGATTTTTGCGATAGGGCATGTGTGCTCACTGGAAAGACAGAGATAGAAAGTGAGAAATTATTCCCCAGGAGAGATGGTTGTGTCACAATCCCTTCTCCTCTATTCTCCTTTTAGAATTTTGGGCACACACACAGAACCAGTGTGAATTTCAAGATACCAGGCCCTGGACTTGAACCATGATTGACTACATGAGAGTCCAGCACCTTAACCATTATGCCACCTGCTGGTACCAATTTCTGTTATTTGTGAGTTACCTAGTCTATGATATTTTGTTATAACCTCCTGAACAGATTAAGACATACTCCTTAACCTTTGACCCTCCGTTGTCCAGAGCTGGCCAGCCTTCCCGAGCCTGTGTACAGTTTTCCTGGCTTCAATGAACTATCTCTACTGAAGGTCCATCTCTCTAATTCTTGGCTCTCGTTTACCTACCCATAGTTGACACTTAGCTTCTCAGATGACACATTGCCATCCCTGCCCCTGCAGAGTCCTCTCCCTCACTGAAATGGGGTTGGGCTGAGTGGACAAAAAGGAAACAGTAGAGCAATGGTGTGTCTCTTCTGAGTCATACGTGACTGTGGCTACTAGGGGCCAGCTGGTGGCTCTGTGGTAACATAAAGCTCTATAATGCTGGACCCACATGGGAAGGTCCTGGGTTCATGTCCTGAGGCCTCCCTGTGCATGCCAGGTATTACACGTGCATTTCTGTGATCTGGGCTGGCTGAGGCTGGGGGTGGAGAACCTGTTGTGGGTGCCTCTTTCTCTCTTACTCTCTCTTTTTCCTGTCTCTGTCTATGTCTATGACATTGAATAAATAAAGAAAGAAATTTTGAGAAAGAACTAAAGAAAGAAACTTTAAGAACATGGGGCCAGCGGGTGGCATGGTGGTTAAAGTGACTAGATCCCACAAGGTTGAATGCGTGGTTGGAGTCCCAGACCAAATGACTTGAAAAACACTCTGCACACTTGTGTGTGCATGCCCCAAATCCACGTCCCTAACCACCACACTACCTGCTGGTTTCAGTATATGCAACTTCTGAGGAGCATCCTTAGCAGGGGGATGAAACATTCTTTCTGTCTTCCTCCTTTCTGTAGGCTGGAACTGCTTGTAAAGGCTGGAGAAATGGAGAAGAGATTGTGGTATGGCCATCCCCCCTGAGGGTGAGTTCTCACTTTCCCTCTCTTTTCTTCTCCCTCTCCAGTGAGTGCATGCACTTTATAGCAAATAATAATAATAATAAGTGTCTCCCACCTTTTGGTGATTGGTCTCTCCCTCTCCGTATTCCTCTTTCCCTCCCTTGCATCTCTTGCATAGGTGAAAGAAAGTTGCTATGCTGTGATCAGCTGTAAAGAGAGTCTCACATGACAAGGAATTAGAGCCTTCAGCCAGCAGTCAGTGAGAAACGGAGACCTCCAACCAACAACCATGTGACTAAGTTTGGATATGGATTCTCCAACCCCAGTTGACCCTTGAGATGACTTCAACGCCAGATAACAGCTTGCAAGAGATGGAGCACCACCCAGCTAAACTACTTCTAGATTCTTGACCTTTGGAAATTACACAACATGTATGTTTTTAAAGCTTTCTAGTTTGGGAGTAAAATTGTTATGTAGCGGTGGAGTCCCAAGGCTCTCTGAGGTGGTGCTCAATGTCCCTTGCTATGTTCTATTTTTCAATGCTTCCTTTATAAGAGAGATTTCTAGCTTTTAAATGGTACTTGGCTGCCTGGAATAACTTGACATTGCTCAGTTTCCCTTGAAGCTTGATGTGATCATGTGACTATTCTGGGCAGTGGAGTTGGTATGCACAACTTTTAAAAAAATTTTAATTTAATTAATTAATTCATTTATTTTAATTTGATCAGAGAGGGACAGAGTGAGAAGAAGAGCGAGAGGGAAAGTGGGAAAACAAGCTGCCAGGTTCGGGACTCAAGCTGTGGTTGGCCATGTGGGAGTCCAACGTCCTTAACCACCATGCCACCTGCTGGTCTCAGTATGTGCAACTTCTGAGAAGCACCCTTAGCAGGGGGATAAAACATTCTTTCTGTCCTCCTCCTTTCTGCAGGCTGGGACTGCCTGTAAAGACTGGAGCTCCAGCAGCCAAATCAATGCAGATGCTGAGGAGTGCTATTCCCAATCTGGACAACCAATCTAGAAACTTTATATAGAAGAGAAGTATTATGTGTGTGGGGGGGTGTATTTGGGGTCCTGTCCTGTCAGGTGGCCCTGATCTGAAACATAACCTTAATTTCACCTGGCTTACCTGAACAATAGTCACAGCTCATGTGCTGTGCCAGATCAACTCCTAAAGGGAGAAATCCACTCACCATGTGATGCAGCAATTTTCCAACCCCAAGTCAGAAAAACTAAGAAAGAAAGAAAAGAAAGGGAGGGATGGTGGTCAAATTGCCTCATTGCTCTGTTCCTGTCCTTAATACTCTGGGCCCTAATACTCCCCCAGAGGCCTCCCCTCTGCTAGCAGGGCCTAAGATTCCATTCTCCCAGGTAGCTTTTTCTTGTTCCCTAAGCCCTAACAGTCCTCCAAAGCTCTCCTGATGCTCCTCCAGAGCTTTTCTATATTCGGTAGACCCTGACATTTTTCCAGAAAATTCCCTCTATCTTCTAGGATCAAATGCTCTCCTGGAAGCTTCTCTCTGCCTGTGAGGTTTGAAAATACCTCCCAAGGCTTCCCCTATGCAGTAGGCTGTGACCCTCTCAGAGGCTTAGTCATCTCCTCAGTGCTAACTTTGTCAACCTCCTAGATGTTACCACTGTCCCTTACACTATCCCACAGTTACTCCTGGTGACCTAGGCTTAGACCCCCTTCCCATGATGTCCAATACTCCCCAGGGGCTTTTCCTGCCACGTAGGTCCTCACCCTCTTCCAGGGGCTTCCCCTAGCCACAAGGCACTTCACTTCCCCAGGAACTTTCCGCTATCCATAGACCCTAATATTCCCTTGTGGGCTTCTTCCATCTTTGAAACTCTAAAACTCACTAGAAACTTCTCCAGGCCAGTAGGACTCAACACCAAACCTAGGCTTTTTTCTGCCCTACAGGCCCAACCTGCCCCTCAGACATTACCTGCCCCTAAGAGTCTTCTCCAAGCCCACCAGGTCACAGGTTCCCACAAAAACAGTTCCTCACCCTAGCAGTCCAATTACTGTAAAGGGAGGCAGTTGCGTGTGGTCAGACTGACTGCTCAAATCCACAGTGTAGAATCTGTGTGACCATGGGCAACCACTTAGCTTCCCTTACTATGGGTTACATCCTCAATTTCCTTATTTGTAAAATGGAGGTGATAACAGCATTTGCAGCCGGGACTAGGCTAAGGCAAGGAAGTCATGTAGGGTGCACAACGTAAGAGGCCCAGGGTACCTTGGTTGCTTCCCTAGTCCAGTCCCACTAGTGCCCCCTCCTGGTGTTACTGTGACAATCAAGTGAGTTAATAGGTGAAGCTGTTAAAACCCATAGGCACTGCCAAGTAGGCAGAAAATGCTATGCCAGGGTTAGAACATAGAGCTTTGCTTGTGCTGAACATTTGTGTCCCCCCCAAATTGTGTTTGTGTGGAAGCTCTAATCTTCAATATGATGGTATTTGGAGCTGGGGCCTTTGGGGGAGAATTAGGTCATGGGGGTAGAGCACTCATGGTGGAATCAGTGCCCTCACAAGACAAGATAGGAAAGGGGGCCACCAGGTGGCATAGTGGTTAAAGGTGCTGGACTCCTACATGGCCAACCACGGTTTGAGTCCTGGAGCTGGTGGCTTGATTTCTCCACTTTATCTCTCACTCTGTCTCACTCTATCCCTCTCTGGTCAAATGAAAATAAACAAATAAATGGATAAATAAATTTAAATAAAATAATCAGGAAAAAAAAGAAGAGATAGGAGAGAGCCAGCTGATAGCATGGTGGTTAAGGCAGCTAGATCTCACATGGCTAACAGAGTGGTTTGAGTCCCTGACCCAGCAGCTTGAAAACATGCCAGGCATGTGGGTGTGAGTGCCTAAAATTCTAAGAGGAGGAAGGAATGGAGGAGAAGGGATGGTGGCATGACAGTGAGGGGTGCTCTCATTTTCTCTCTCTCCCTCTCTCTCAGTCTGTCTCTCTCTCTCTCTGGCAAGTGCATATGCCCTCTGGTAGAAAAAAAATAAAAAAGAGGTAGGAGAAATGACTTCTCTCTGTTATGTGAGGCTATAGCAAAAAGACAGCCATCTGCAAACCAAGAAGAAGCCCTTCACCAGGAGCTCAATCAGCCCGTACCTTGCCCTTGAATGTCTCAGCTCCAGAACTACAAGAAATGAACTTCTGCTGTGAAAGCCGCCTAGTCTTTGGTATTTGTTAAAACAGCCCCAACTAGGAAAAACTCCTATAAAGGCTTTGCTTTGGCCTATAGGCCCAAAAAGTTCCTTGGCATAGTTTCTTCTCTCGTACATGTTCAATGTTCCTTCTGAGGCATTCTCTCATACTATAGTCTCAAATGTTCTCCTGCGGTCTCCTCTCCTGTGCTGGATTTCACCTCGCCCGTTCTACCCACCCATTCTTTCCAGTTGTTCATTCTATACCCATGGGTCTAGATCCCTGGGGCCTTTGGGAAGAGGTCAGTATCTTCCTGCTGCAGGAGTGGCTGATGTGCTGACAGATAGGCTAGTAGTAGCAGTGAGGCAACTGGGGACCAACCCCCTGTTGAATTGAGGGATAAAACAGACTGCCTACAATTCAGCAGTCTCGTGCTGCTTTGTGCCAAAACCTGAAAGGGAGGCAGAGAGAAGCCAGCTAGGCAGGGGCTAACCGTTGAGGGCTCACAGATTGATGAGGGATCAAACATACTAGCAGTGTGTCTGAAACAGTTGCTAAGTAGAGCAGACAGGGGTTTTGGGAATCGGTCGATAAATACTAATTGAACGCCTACTTTGTGCTCTGAATGATTCTAGGCAGGAGGAATATAGTCATCCACACAACAGAACAGGGAAGCATTCTTAAGAGATGGTCCTGGGGACCAGCAGGTGGCTTGGTGGTTAAAGTGCTGGACACTCCCGCATGGCTGACCACAGTTCAAGTCCTGGACCTGGTGGCTTGCTTTCTCACTTTCCTCTCTCTCTCTGGTCAAATTAAAAAGAATGAATGAATGAATAAATAAATACATAATTTTTTAAAAAAAGAATACCAAAAGAAAGATAGTCCTGATATATTTCTGTCAATTGATATGTATTTGTAAATTTGTTTACTCATTCAATAAGCATCTGTTGAGCTCCTTTGATATACAAGACACTGTTGTAGTGGCTACAAATACAAAACTGAACAAAACAGAAAAACTCCCTGCCATTGGGACCTTAAATTTTCATAGGAAAATAAAATAAATGAACAATGAGTGCTGTAGGTTTTGTTTTCTCCTAAGTTGCTGAGATAAGGGGTCAAGGGCAAGTGATTTCTTAAGGAAGAACTTGCAGGGGTGATCTGCAAGGAACTAAGGAAGTAGGATAAGAAAAGGGAAGATGCCAGGCAAATGGGGTGGATCCACATGAGATTCAGCCTCTGTGATTGCATTTTGGTCTGCCACTCCCAGAACCCCAGATGTTGACATTGACTCCCACATTCATCAGCTAGAGACTGCAGAAGTGTAAACTTGCAGGCATGCTAGGCATGCCATGTAGACAAAGCAGCTGCATAGGCCCAAGGGCCCTCCCATGAGGTAGTTCCAGGTGTAAAACTTTGAGAGACAAAGGATGTAAAGTTTGGGATATGGGTACACAGAACCAGGACTGGGGCTCAGAGGGCATCTAGGCAGAGCACCCCTGCAATAGACTCATAGTACTGCAATGGCAGGTAGGCATAGGCATGACGGTTTTGGGGGCGAGAAGGGCACTAATTCACCATGCCTGATGCGTCCCTCCATGCGTGGGGGCTCACTAATATAACAGGGCCTTCATGAGAGTCATGGTATCTCTGTTCCCTTGACTTATTCTGGCCCAAGGGAGGTGGGATGACTTGTCTGAATGAAACTAATCCAGGAGGAACAACTGATGTACATAGATCAGTTATGTCCCCATTCCTTGTCTCATTTCTTTCCCTTTTAAGAACTAGGGCAGGGAGCGGAGGACTAGGTGCTTCCTCAGAGACTCCAGCACTGTGAAGAGCATTAACGCAATGCATGAAAATGAAGAAGGACAGGTGCTCTTCTCTGTAGGCAAAGGAATGGCTGGAGTGAGAAGGAGACTCTAGGAACAGCTGGGGGAGGATCAGTCCAGGCTGGCTGAGTAACATGTGCAAAGGTGTCACGGTGGGAATGTGTGAGGCACTTTTGAGGAACAGCCAATGTGGGAAGAACAGGATAAACAAGAGAGAGTGTGATAGCAATTGACATAGAGAGTTAGGCAGGGGCTAGCTCAGTAGAACCTATAACCCAGGCTATGCTAAGGACTGTGGGTTTGTGCGAAATGGGATAAATGCTAATGGTGACTTTCGAGCAGAGAATAACATGGTTATGATTAAAAGGATCCCTCTGGCTTCCAAGTCAGAAAGTCAGTAATGGGCAAGGGAAGAAGGCAGGGAGACCAGTTAGGGGCCTAAATCAATAGCCATGTGCGAACTAACAGGGACTTGAACTAGATTCTTCTGCAGTTAGTGGGGAAAAGATATCAGATTTGGAGTATATTTTGGGAGTTTAGTCTACACATTTTGTGGAAGAACTAGTGCGTGTGTGCATGCGCGTGTGTGTTTATGTGTGTGTGTGTGTGTGTGTTAGGGATTCTGTGGCAGCCACTGTCATTCTCATATACCATCTTTTTAGCATTTATGAGCCCTCACTCCCCGAAGTCAGCCCATGGATTGTGTGGCTTCAGATATTTCTTTAATTGTGGGAGCCCCTATTGCCCAAGTACATGGCAGGTCATTGCCCAGGGCCAGCCTCAATAAGGACTGAAGGCAGGTGGACACATAGCCCAGCTTCCTCATCCCACAGGGAGGCTTGGGGTCTACCCTGACTCCCAGAGCTCCCCAGAAGGATGAAGCTCCAGTTGTCCACAGTGGTAACTCACTTGACAACGTGTCCTTGATGGGCCCCTTCTCTTGTTGTTTCATTCCCCCAGCCCCCACCACTGCTCCTGAAATCACTTCCTAAACAGACCACTCACACTGAAAGCCTGGTCTCAGGGTCTGCTCCTGGGGGAACTCCAACTCAGAGAGGTACTTCCAAAACTTTGGGCTGGATCAGCTAGAAGAGCAGCAATACCATTTATCGGGATAAGGTAGACCTGAGGATGAATGAAGCAAAAGTTTGGAGGAGAGACATCAAGACTGTAGACTGGCCTTGGTGAGTTGGCCATCAAGTCTAGAGAGTAGAATTAGGGTGGGAAAATAAATCTGAACATAGAGGATGCTAATATTTACATATGTCAAATATAGGAGGCCCTCCCCTTTGGACTGTTGTCTTCCTGCTGGCAAAGTGGACAACAGTGCCAAGTTCAAGTCCAGGCATATGTCAAATCCAAGCCATTCTGATCATTTCAAGGAACATCCATGTTTACATAAATACACATGCCATTGGTAAGGGGTTGGGGGCATATGACTGTCTTAAGATGAATACCAGTAGGCATGACCTGAAAGAACTCAGGCTTTAAAATTAGACAGCCCTAGCTGAAGTCTGGTTCCATCATTTTGTAACATGTCATCTTGGGCAAGTCAACTAACTTCGCTAAGTCTTGATTTCCCCATTCATAAAATAATGACATTTGAGTTGTTGGTATATAACGATTGAAAAAAATCATGCCACAGGGGCCAGCTGGTAGTGTGGTGGTGAAGGCATTGGACTCCCACATGGCTGACCATGATTTGAGTCCTGGATCTGGAGGCTTGCTTT
>NW_006159713.1:2809638-2843220 GCF_000334495.1 Tupaia belangeri chinensis | reverse complement strand
GAGTACATGTGCCCTATAGCAAATTAAAAAATGATGAATAAAATTAAATCTTAAAAAAATCATGCTATAAAGGATTCAAGTAAGAGAAAGATCTAATGTATCTTACTTAATTCCCTTCTCTGGAAGGAAAAAGTAACAGCTATTTTTATTCTATTTTATTTTTTGCTATTTCTTATCTGCATGTATTTTTTCCATGGTTGCTAAATAATTTTGAGTGGCTGTGTGGTGAGTGAAGGCAGGAAGGTGTTGCAATGACATAAGCACTTCGATGTTCAGTTGGTACCTTTGAATGTCCCAGAACAGCTACTGCCACAGAGTAAGCCCAAGATGATTGGAACAAAAGTCTCGGGGATCAGTCTCCCACCTCACCGTAATAAAAAGTTTGGGAGGGAGCCAGCAGATGGCATAGCAGTTACGTCTCTGGACTCCCACCTGGTTGATCATGGTTGAAGTCCTACACTGGTAGCTTGAATATTGTGCTTGGATGCCCAAGATCCTGGAAAGAGAATGGAGGAAAGGGATTTCAGCATGGTCATCCCCCCGGGGGGTGATTTCTCACTTTTCCTCTCACTGTTTCTGTCTCTCTCCTGCATGCACACATGCCCTAAACTAGAAACCACTCAAAAAATATTGGGGAGACTGGGGCCACTAGAGAGCGATGCAGGGTAAACATGACCCTCCGTGAGGCTGATCCACCTGGGAAGGGTTTGGGTCCATGTCTGAAGTCCTTCCTGAGTACTCCAGGCACACTCATGCCCATCATCGAGAGCCGACTAAGGCTGGGCCAGAGGATCTCAGCGTCAGGACCCTGTTAAGGGTGCCATCTCTTTCTCTCTCTTCCTGTTTCTCTCACTCATGGAAGAAATAAATGAAGACACTTTAAAAAAAAAAAAGTAGTGTAGGAGAATGAGAAAAAGAGAGAGATTGAAATTGACCAACTGGTTTTTCCCCTTAGGGCCTAAGTGCCACTATAACTTCTTGCATGCCCATTGTTGGGCTGTTACACATTGTGGACATGTGTCAGAGTCGAACCACAAATGGCAGAGAGTTTCAGGCGATATTTCCTGCCAGTGAAAACGACAATGTGAGCTAGTGTCTAAACTGGCCAGTAGCAGCATGCCGGCCCCAGCTTTCAGAAACCCCAGCTTAGGAGTGTGACGGACTTTGCACTTGTTAAAGGGCTTTGCATTTCCATCCTTCATGGGCCCTGCTTGGCCACAGGAGGGACCTGGCTCAGGCTCCCTGAGTCCCCTGGAGGTCTACCCTTAGGAGCTCAGCCCAGGGTGATGTTGGGGGTGTCTGCAAGCTCTTTAGCATGTCCTGTAATTAGTTTTAAAGGGTCTCATTGTCCTTAAAGCTCTCAAAACAACAATCGTCCCTCTCTTCTGTCCTTGTTTCCTTTCTTCGCTTTTCATCTCTGGATTTGTTTCAAGTGTGATTGGAAACCTGCTGTTGTGAGTTTGCATGGAGGAGGTGACGCCTTCTCATGTCCTCCTGCTTGTTACTTGCAGGAAGGCAAACATCAAAGGGCCCTGCGCTGGCTCCCCACGTGGCCCAGATCTGCCTGTATAATGTGGAGAGGAAATTGAGGTCTTTGTGCCTCCCTCGCTCAGATCCTATCAATTCAGTTTTCCCCTTCGCTTAATTTGTAGTTCGAGTTGTCCTTGCAGGCCCAGCAGTGGTGGATAAGGAGGAAGGTTGTGTGTGCAGTATGGAGGGTGGAACAGGCTGGATGCAGGCTGGGAAAAACTCAGAAGGACTCCACAAATGTGGGAAAAGGTAGGGCCTCCTCAGTATGGGGTTAACCTCTGGTCAAGGGATTGGAGGCACCATGGCATTAACCCTGGACTTACTTGGCCTCATCGGGACTCAACTGCTTTCTGTTTTGAACTCATAAAATAAGGAACTTAGAATAAATGAGTATTAAAGGTCATTCTAGTCTTGTTAGTCTGTTTTGTCTCATAAAATATGACCCTGCGTCCAGCAGATAGCATAGGGTTATGTCACTGGACTCCCACATGGCTGACTACCATTCAAGTCCTGGACCAGGTGGCTTGAAACTCATACTGGACATGAGTACGTGCATGCCCAAGATCCCAAAAGGAGAATGGAGGAGAAGGGATTGTGGCATGGCCATTCCCCCTGGGGGTGATGGTGGTGATTTCTCACTTCCCCTCTTGCTGTCTCTCTTCTTGGTGAGCAAGCGCACCCTAAAGCAAAAAACTCTTAAAAAGATATGGCCTTGGGGTCTGGCAGGTGGCATGGTGGTTAAGAGTGCTGGCCTCCCACATGGCGGTTTGAGTCTCGGACCTGGTGGCTTGCTTTCTCATTTTCTCTCTCTTTCTCTCTCTCTCACTCTGTGAGAGAAATTAAAATAAATAAATAAACTAAATTAAATAGAATAATTATATTTTTAAAAACTATGGCCTTCGCCACATAACTTAATCTCTGTGTCACTTTTATTTATTTATTTTTTCCCCATAGAGCTCATGTGCCTCCCAGAGAGAGAAAGAGAGAGGCTCTGAGAGAGAAAGTGAGAAATCGTTCCCAGGGGGGATGGCCATGCTGCAACCCCTTCTTGGGATTTTGAGCACACATGCACATGTACCCAGCATAATTTTTGAGCCACCAGGTCCAGGATTCAAACCACAGTCAGCCATATGGAAGTCCAGCACCCTAACTGCTACTCCACCTGCTGGTCCCCAGGTCTTCTTTTTCTCATCTCTGTGGTAGAGGTTGTGAGGCTTAGCTGTGCCTGGCTTATAGGAGATGCTCAAGAATTGGTATTTAAATATGCATGTCTCCTCTGTACCTCCTCTGTACACATAGGGAGTACCCAGGGAATCCTTAATTTGATATATTTATGCTAGTAAATATTTTAAGCTTTGTGGACCATGTATGATCTCTTTTGCATATTTTTCTTCCAGTATTTAAACATGTAATAACTGTCCTTGGATTTGTGGGCTGGATACACACATGTAGTGGGGTGGAGTGAGTCCACAAATCCCAACTCAGTCACTTACCAACTGTGTGACATTGGGCAGAGTCACCTTACCTCTCTGACCATTCTCTTCATTTATCAAATGGGAACGTCCACTACCCTTCTCATAGAGATACTGTAAGATTTCTACATGTTTATATAACACTTAGAAGAATATCTGACATATGCTTAGCATGTGGTAGTGGTTATTATTATTGCTATTAATTTTTAGCTGGAAATGTGGGACCCGCTTAGATGAGAACTTGGTTGAGAACAGCTCCATTTTTCTTGCTATAGAGTCAACAGGGGAGAGCTTTCGGAGCACAGGGTTTAAGATATCTCTGGGCTCAAGACCTTCCTTCATTTATTTGTTTACACATTTATTAAGGGGCTAGTACATGCTTTCACTGTAATAAGGCACGTAAGACACGGAAGAATCTGAAACAGACCAAATTTCTGCCTTCGAGAAGTTTATATTTAGGTTGGCCTTGTGGTGCAGTAGTAAAGTGCTGTTCAAGAGAAGTTGGATCTCACATGGTGACCATGGTTCAAATGCTCTGTCTGGCCAGCACGAAGCATGTGCACACTGGGTGTGCACCTGAGTGCCCAGGATCCAGCATGCTAGGGTACTGTAGGAAGGAGATTGTGGTATGACCAGAACCTGTGGATGGTACTTCTCTCTCCTTCTCTCATATGCATGCATATACTCTATCATGAACAAAGAAAATGAAGAAGAAGAAGAAGAAGAAGAAGAAGAAGAAGAAGAAGAAGAAGAAGAAGAAGAAGAAGAAGAAGAAGAAGAAAACAAGCAGCTCATTTTCTCTTGGGGGAAACAGAAATGATACACACACATAGTATGTCAGAAGATAATAAAGACTATCAGAAAAAACAAATCAGGGAAAGGGGTTAGGAAAGGCTGTGCGTGTGCGTGTGTGTGTGTGTGTGTGTGTGTGTGTAAAGTCAATGTGTATGTATTAGAGAAGGCCTCACTAGGAAGGTGTTATATGAGCATATACCTGAATTGGGAAGAGAGTTAGTCATGTGGCTATTTGGGAGAAAGGAATTCAAGGCACAGAGGGTGGCGAGTGCAAAGGCCCTGAGGCTGAAACCCATTTGACTTGTTATAGAACACCAAGGAAGCCAGGATACCAGGAACACCAGTGAGAGGAGAGCTTGGTGTGTTCAAGGGTAATGGTAGAACAGATGTCAGAGGAAGAGGGAGTGAGGCGAGGGATGCTGACCATGTTGGGCCTTGCAGGACATTGTAAGGACATCTCTGTACAAGGATGCTGGGAAGGTGGCCAGATTCCTGGCTCATTCCCATTGCCGACATTTGTTCTTTCACTCAGCTCATTTTTATGCAGTAGCTACTCTGTGCCAGGCATTGTTCTCACCCCTGTGCAACAGACAAACACCATCATCATCTTTGCTTTCAAGGAATTCAGAACCATTAATAGCAACTAACAAAATAAACAGCTAAAATTAAAACCACTCCCCTGGGTGGGTGATAGAGGGTGATAGAGGACATAACAAGGGAAACTGATCTGTTCTGGCAATAAGGGATGATGCTGAGTAAGGGATAGTGGAGTCCAGGTCTGGTTGTTAGGCAGGTGCATGACTCTCTCAAGGAGCTCAGAGAGGGTCCATGTGGCAAGAAGGTGAAGGATAAAGAGGAGCCTGCTGGGAGAATGAGGCTAGAGCAAAGGGCAATGACTGGATCACCCCAAGCCTTGTGGAATGGGTAGAGACCCTGTTCCTTTCTTAAAAGCAAGGAACTTTGAAAGTGGGGGAGTGACATGATCAAATTTGCAGTTGGGAGAGATCACTCTGGCTGCTCCCATGGAAGAGGTGTTAGAGTGGATTTGTGACCACCTGTTAAGAAGTTATTACTGGGGCCGGGCAGTGGTACAGTATTATGATGTGGCTGTTCCGTGAGGCTGACCCACTTGGGAAGGTTCTGGGTTCATGTTGGAGACAGCTCTGAGTATATCAGGCATGTGGGTATCCAGGGTTGGTTAAAGCTGGGGTCTATTGTAGAGTCAAGATCTTGTTGAGGGTTCTAGCTCTCTGTCTTGGGATCTCTGTTTCTTGCTCATGGGACAAATAAATACATGAACTTTTTAAAAAGTTTTTCATTTTTTTTAACTGTTACCAAGTTATACAATTATGATTGTTTTGATAAAAAGTAGAGGCAGGGAGGCTGGAAAGAAATAAATGACCCCTACCAATATTTTCCAGAAAGGATTAGCAGGACTTGGTAGAAGACCAGTCATGGGAGCTAAGGAAGAAAGAACATCAAAATACCTCTGAAGTTTGAGATTTGTGCCCCAAAACGAATGAATCATGTCCCAGATAAAAGGTGGCCAGGATGTGAGCAGGAAGCCTTGGCATTCCCCATGCCTAAAATTTGCTGAAACGGACACCTCAAAGATAAGGACCATGGCTAGTTCTCTCCCCAGCACCTAGATGCAGGCCTGGTTCACAAGTGCTAGGTCAGTGTGGAGGGAAGGAAGTTTTTAAGCTAGTCTTCCTCCAGGAAGTCAGGAGAGATCCTGGAAAACAGATGGAATGGTCAAAAGTGGAGTGAAATAAAAGTTCATTTTGGAAATGATGAGAATGAGGCTTAGAAATCTGTAGGGCTTCTACAATGTGCAAAAATGGCCACCAAGTGTACTCATCAATTGGCCAAGGTGACTTTTTTTTTTAAGAGAGATTTTTGCTATAAGGATTTTTGCTATACTTGCCACAGAGACAGAAAATAAAAATCATGCCTTCCCCCTGCGGGTGGAGGGGTGGCCACACCACAATCCTTTCTCCTCTATTCTCTTCTGAGATTTAGGGCATGCTCACACATGTGCCCAGTGTGAGTTTTAAGCCATCGAATCTGGGACTCGAACTACAGTAGACTACATGAGAATCCAATGATGTAACCATTACAGCTGCTGGTCCCCCAAGGTGACTTTTGACTGCCGTAGTTTGCCTCCTCCTTTTGTGACCTTTCTCTCCAATCTCTCTCCTCCAGGATTTTCCCTTCCTTCTTTTTCAAGGTCTATTCTCAGGGGTCATTTTGAAAAAGAGCCCCATGCTCCTTCCTGCTTCATGGTTCTGCATGTCCCCTTTGCTGTGAAGGCCTTTCCTCTCCATCACCCCACACCCTATAGCTTTTCCCTTGGTTAACTTCCTCTGATCCTTACATGCCCCTTGCCACCCACTCAGGCAGCCTCCCCTGATCCCTTTGCCTATGTTAGTCACTCAGAGCATCCTATACTTTTCCTTTGAGAGATCATTAATTATGTACTCTGATCATTTTCTCTGATTCTCAGTGGTTTATGACCCCCAGTGCCTAGTACTCTCTTGGCAGATAGATGTGCACAACCAACAGCTGCTGAATGAATGAATGGGCTAAGGTTATGTAGTCTGAGGGTTGGACGAACCACCCGCTAACTCAAATCACCCAATGGTATTTTAGAAAGAAAAGACTTGGCTTTACATCTCCTAAGCATATCTGCTTTTTATGAGACAAAATAAACTATAGGCTAAAGAAATGCACCTCTGGTAATGGAGAAAATATTTTAAAGATAGTAAATGCCTGTGGTTTTCATCCTGCTCATCCATAAATCATGTTCTCTACAGCCAGCCTGCCATTACTGCTCCACTGAAGGGTGAATACCACCTTGAGAAGAGTATGCTGTGAGGTCAGAGAAGCCCCTGCCAGGCTAGAGGAGGAAGTGGAAAGCCACTTCTGAGCTCAGAGCAGGAGAAAGGAAATCAAAGGGTACAGGCATGGGCAACATGGACCATGTACCTCTGGAGTTATGATTGCCCCCCCGTGGGGCACATTCTCTAGGTGAGCAAGGGCATCACCTAGAATGTCCGGGTGGAGCAAAGAGGAGGTAGCCTGTGTAGCAGGCACAGAAAGCCCTGAGAGGATGCAGGTGGATGACCGGGCTCCTTCCACTGTGATAAATGTAAGGAATGAATGGGATGATTTGTTTCTTTCAAGGGTGCATGTGCTCACTAGAGACAGAAACACACACACACACACACACACACACACACACACACAGAGAGAGAGAGAGAGAGAGAGAGAGAGAGAGAGAGAAGGAGAGGGGAAAGCACTCTTCAAGGGGGATAGGCAGGCCACAATCCTTTCCCTTCCATCTCTCCTTCCTGTCAGCATTTTGAGCATGCTCACACAAGCTCCCGGCATGTTTCTTAAGCTGCTGAGTCTGGAACCCGGCAGTTGGCCATATGGGATCCAGCTCTTTAATCACTAGGCCACAAAGCTAGCCCAAAAGGTTTGATTTTAACTGAAAGATGTCCCAATGGGAGATAATGAATCATCTTTAACTAGCAAGCTTAAAATAGCCATTTTTGAACCCACCACCCAGCACACATCCCCAGCTGCAAGGGCTCGTGTAGACAATAAGGTCGTTTACAATAGATGATGTGGCCACTTCTCCCTCATACATCGAAGCAGGGGGATGACTGAAATGGCACATCCCCCACATTCTCCAGTGGTGGAACCTTGGCCCAGATTACTTACCTGACATCTGGAGCCATGTGGCTGCTGGCCTTGTCTCAGCTACCCAACTGTGTCAAGTGTGTCTGTCCCTCTTCTCCATATCATCCTTTCCTTCCTTATCCTCTGTCACTACTTTCTACTCAAGATGCCCCAGCACTTTACCACTGTGACAGTCTAATGGCAAACATAAAATGGGGGTGAGGGGCCTGAATCTGCAGCTTCCTGGCTTCGAGTGCAGAATTCCAGTCCCCCCAGACTTTTACCTGAGACATTGAGTATGTGCGTGTGTACACATGTGCGCATGTGTTGGGCTGTCTGGATCTATCTTTTTTTTTTTTTTTATTCCCATAGTGGATTCTCACCTGTCCACAGGTGAGACTGAGAGAGACAGACACGGTGCTAGGGTTTGTTCCTTTTCAAAAAGTCTCCCTGAAAGTTCTTTAATCCTAGAATTCTGGGCTCTTTAAACAAGTATTCTAACTCCATTATTCTATTGCGGCTACTTTTAACCATGAATCTCATTGTAACATTAACATCCGGTCTTTCCATTTCTGGATCATCCTTAAGTTCACTCCAATTACTCTCTGCTCCTACTAAGGAGTTAAATATTCCTGTCATGAATTGACCCTTTTGAAAATGTCTGATAGTTGTATTATAAAACAATGGCAAGGCAGTTTAATTGAATCTTTTTTTTAAGTGCATACTGACATCTGATACAGAATAATAATGCTTAGCACTTGCAGAGAACTTTTCATCTTCAAAGCACTTTGGTGCCATTAAAGGCCACATTTGCCAAAGAAAGATTCACTTTCCTTTGTGTCACGCTGAATCACATCAGACTGAATTTGGAGGGGACAAGGGACTCACTTGGAGTGCTAAGTTATGCTTGAAAACAGTCTGAAAATAATCACTAGAGAGATCTCAGGTAATTGTCGTTTCATTCAAACTCCTCCCAATTATGTCTATTTTATTTCTTGTTTGGGCAGGATAGGCTAGGTTATGCTGCAGTAACAAACAATCCCCTGATCTCAGGACCTTACTGTGTCAGAAGTTTATTTCTGACTTATTCTATATGCCCATTGAGCCAGTGGGAGCTCCAGTCTGGTCTCCCTGGGATAGGAAACTTCAGCTAAATAAGTAACTATTTTGAAATGCTGACAATGCCATGGATAAGGAAAACTGAGAGTGGGAAATCACTGACTCACTGGCTCTGAAGCTTCCACCTGGAGCTGTCTCATGTCACTTCTGCTCACACTTCATAGCTGAAATGCATCAGATGGCCCAGAGGCCCAGGACATAGCACAACCTTCCTAAATCTCCTGAGTATTATCACTTTCTTTCTCCTTTATTTTTACCACCACTGCCAGCAGCAGCAGCTTCTCTCCTTGAGTATGCTTCTGCAGAAGCTACTATCTCATTTTCCCAGATTTATTCTTATTTCTTTCCACCGATTTGTTCTCTTTCTTCCACTAGGAGTGGAATTTTGGGGCCAGTGGCTTGATGGTTATGGCAGTTGGATCCCACATGGCCACCACGTAGATCGAGTCTTGGACCCAGCAGCTTGAGAAACACACTAAGTGCATGTGTGTGCCTAAAATCTCAAGAGGAAAATGGATGAGAAGGTATTGCAGCATGGCCAATCCCCCAGGGGGGAATTTCTCACCTACTCTCTCTCATGCCCAACAGCCAATTTAAAACAACAACAACAACAACCACAAAAAGGGTGGAATTTTCAGTTGTGATTCTTATTTACTCAAACTCATTTCAAGTTAAACCCTTTTACTGGCTTTTAATTACTCATAAAACCCAGACCCAAGCCCTTCTTGTGGCCTACACTATTCATCATGGCTTGAAGCTGGCAAACCCTTTCCAGCCCCATCTTGGAACATGCTTCCCATCACTGCCTTCTTAAGCCCTTGAATCGTAGGACCCTTGCAGTTGCCATGCCCTCAATTTAGAAAGCTCCCTACCCTTGTCATCCTCCCCCTAGATAACGCCTGGTCATTGTTCAGTTCTTGGTCAATCATGCTTTCATCAGATAAGTCTCTGAGAACCCTGGGAGAACCCCACATGAGTCTCTCCTGCATAATTCTTGCTGCACTCAGAACTGTGTTTATTTGTATTATTCATTGACCATAAGCTCCAAGAGAGCAGAGAGCTTATTATTATTATTATTATTATTATTATTATTATTATTATTTTATTTACCTGTATATTCCCACACCCCAAAAACGTAGTGCTGACACTCAATGAGTATCGATTGAATGAAGGAATGTAAAGATTTTTCTCAAGTTCTTTCCCCATTTCTGTTTGCCCAAATATTCAGCTTAACTCAAGTTAAACAGGTCAAAGGTAAAACTTTTTGAGTGTACCCTTATTGGGATGTTTATCACATGCTTGCTTATTTCACAATCATGGTGTATCTGTGTTCTTATCTCCCACAGTGCTTAGTGCCAATAGAAACTTGGCCATGGTGCACGCTTAGCACATGGCTGTTGAAGTGACCTACCATTGCTGAACTTACCCTTTGTGGATTTGATGCAGAAAGAAGTCCTTATTGAATGCTGCAGGGTCCGACTCTGCCCATCTCTTTGACCTCATCTTTATCTTCTCTGTTTCCACCTTATTCATGCTTCTCTAGTCATACCAGCCTTCTTGCTCTTCCAGTGCAAGCTCGTTCCAACATCAGGCCCTTTGCACAAGCTATTTCCTCTGCCTGGCATGTTCTTTCTCCATGTCTGTGCATGGTTGTCCCCCTCACGTAATTAAGGTAATTGTTCAAATGTCACTCCTTCAGAAAAATCTTCGCTATTGAAATTGGTATATTCTCCTTCTATTTCTTCATCTTTTCTTTTGTTGTTGTTGTTGTTTGTCATGGCTTTTAGAAGGGTGGGTTATGTGTGCATTTGTTTACTGTCTGATCCTCCACTGGAATACATATTCCCTAAGTGAAGGTGTGGTCAGTCTTGCTGATCACAGAAACTTCAGTCTCTGAAGTGAGGCCTGGTACATGGAGGCCCTATGAACACCAATTATTGATTTTAGTATCAACGAGTTGGCTAGTTTTGTCACTAGGAGGAATTATCTTCCAAAATCTGAGTTAGTCTCTTCATTTCTGCCTTTCTCTGTCTCCATCTGTTTCTCAACCAATCAAGTTCGTGTATACATGTATATACATACAACACACACTCTTGGCAACTTTATTAGATCATTAGTTGAAGTGATGGAAAGCTGACATTCTTTGATTTTGTTCTTCATGTGTTGTAGATTTCAAATAAATTAAGTTAGTCCCAAGAAAACAAAGTATGAATTTTGCAATTTTCTGAGAATTATTGGAACCAGGTCTTCAACACAAGATATGAGTCTATAAATATTTTCAATGCTTAATGCAGTAATTACATTTTGGTGCTGATTCACACGTAAATGTTTTCATATTTCCACCACATGCATGGAGTGTACATTTTTTTTTTCAGAAAAGCACATAAAATACAAATCTTTCTACTTCAAAGTGGCAGCTGAGGAGTTAGAGTTCTAAATATTCTCTGATTTGGAATGGTGTTTCACTCGCATGAAACCAACATTTCATCAAAGTGGTTTGCTTCAATCAGGGTTGTACCATGAGATATAAATTATAAATCATATCTTCTGTTTTACATGGGAAATGGGAGCTCTGAGGTGGATCGTGCTCGAACAGATGGACTTGAGGTAGTTTCATGTCTTCTGCTGCTTATGTTTTGCTTCTAATGTCATTTTCAAAGAGTCCATCATTAACTTCAGAGACGCCCAGGCAAGAACTTGCAACAGCTAAATATGGGTTTTGGCAAAGATTCTAGCAGCCAAACAAGGCAGGGTGGCCTGAGGTGGCTAGGGAAGCACCAACAAACAGATCGGAGGGCCAGGAGGGAGGAAGGGAGTAACAAGGTGCAGAAAAGGGGAGTGTAACCGGGAATGGAACAGGGAAAACCCTCCTACTGTGTTCTCTCAGAAAGGGCGTGAGGGGGAAGGACTATAGGATTGAGAAACAGAATCCTCATATTTATATCAAACTTCACCTGCACCTCATGGTGAGTCTCAAGCCTCAGTTTCTCATGTGGAATACACGGGATTGGACCAGTTCTAGGCTGATAATGCTGTGATGCTGCTGTGTGAGTTGTTAAAAATTAAAATATTGGTTAGTAAATGTTGACATTATGACTGGTATTAGTTACCTAGAGCTACTGTAACAAATAATCACAGACTAGTTGACTTCAAACAACACAAATGTATTCTCTCACTGTTCTGGAGACTGGAGGTCCAAAATCAAGGTGCTGGCAGGGCCATGCTTCCTCTAAAGGTTCGGTATAGGGAGGGGAATCCTTCCCTGCTCCTTGCAGCTTCTGGTGACCCCGGTATACCTTGGCTTGTAGTAGCATTATTTCAATCTCTGCCTCCATAATTTTTTATTTTTCTTGAGAGAGATTTATGATAAAGGGCATGTGCGCTCACCAGAAAGAGACAATCAGAGAGACAGAAAGTGAGAAATCACCCCCCGGGGGAATGGCAATGCCACAATCCCTTCTCCTCCATTCTCCTCTTGGGATTTTGGGCATGCACACACGTGCATCTGGTGTTAGTTTTAAGCCTCCAGATCTAGGACTCAAACCACCATCGACTACGTGGGAGTCCAGTGATGTAACCATTACCCCATCTGCTGGTCCCACTCTGTCTCCATCTTTATATGGCTTTTGTCTCTTTATGTCTCTTTATGTCCTTATCTTTTTTAAAAGTAAAGACAGTAAGTCTTTGGCTTTAAGGCTGTCCCTAAATGCAGGATTATTTTATGTTGAGATCCTTAACTAATTACATTTTCAAAGACCCTATTTCCAAGGAAGACCACCGTTCTGAGGTTGTGAGTGAACATACATTTAGGGAAGGGGGACACTTTTTAACCCACCATACCCTCTGAGTGCCTCTGCTGCCCTGGCTTCCTAGTCTCCTCCCTTGGGTCTTCCTGAATCTCCTCTGAATTAAATAGCTAAAGTGTTGATGCACAGCAGGGTGCCTCAGGAGCCTGTCCTGGGGCCTCTGGATAGCACTGGGAGATCCCAAGGGCCCTCTTTGCTCTGGTATCCTGACACTACAGACAGCACAGAGAGTACAAGGTATGAGCACAGGTGAGCTCAGCGGGGACCAAAGAGGCTTCAGACTCAGGTGGAGGGAAGCTGGTGACTGGGAAGTTTGTTTTAGGCATGCCCATAGCCAGGGTGTAGATATGCGCCAAGATTAGCCTCTACTTGGACACACTGACTCTCTTTGCTCTATGGCTGAACAAAGCCACATTTTCTACAGCCACACCTTTACTCATGTTTATTCTTTGCCTGGAATCTTCTTCTTCTTCTTCTTCTTCTTCTTCTTCTTCTTCTTCTTCTTGGGCTATCCTTATCTTTCAAAGCTTGCTAGAATTTGGTCCATACCCGTTGTGCTGAGGACCCATTTCCATCCTTTCTTTGCTTTGAACTGCTGGAGATGGATGAGGTTGGAGCCCTGCAGCCTGCATTTTGGAGGTCCTGGATCAGTGAGCCTCCAGCTGGATTGAACCTATGGGAGGCTCTACTGGAACCTGGAGGGCAGGAGGAAAGGAGAAGTCAGGGTATTTCTCCACTTTCTCTCTGCCTCTAGGGAGTCTTCACAGCTGCTGTGTTTCCTCTATAGATTCAATTCCCCCAGATAGGACTGCAGTGGTTCCATCCTCCTTTGGGCCACTCATGGTCTCTAGCTTCTACACCCTGCCTCCTCTTTTGTCTCTAGCTTAAAGGGTAGTAGCTTCATCCTACCATTGCTATGTCTTGGCTACTTCACAGCACTCTGTTTTTACATTTTTTTTTCTGTATACCTGAGAACCAATTCCATGTATTAAATCCCTTCCTTTTTAAAATAAAGATTTATTTATTTAATTTTATTGTATTTATCATCAGTATATATATTTTTAACCAGAGAGAGGCAGAGACAGAGAGAGAGAGACAGAGGGAGAAGGGGAAAGTGAGAAAGCAAACCTCCAGGTCCAGGACTCAAATCACAACTGGCCAAGTAGGAGTCTAGCTTCTTAACCACCATGCCATCTGTTGGCCCCAAATCCCCCTTCTGTTTTAAATATTCAAATGATTGACCAAAATTCCTTTGTGGCATTTCATTTTTACCTCCCCACTAGGGTGAACTTGTTGAGGGTAGGACTTCTGTTTAACTGATTTTGGGTACTTCTTCCCTGTCAGAACTGCCTTCTCCCACCCAACCCAGTCCAGAGTCTTGGGAGTAGGAGGCTTAGATTGAACATTTGTTGGTTGAATGGATAAATGATAGATAAAATTGGCTTTCTAGGAGTTTATAAACTGGTAGGAAGACTTTTTTCTATATCCTTGAAGGGATTTACAGGAACCTGTATTTTTCTTATGTAACGTTTATGATGTTTGTTTGATTAATGTATGTCTCTTCAAGGAACAAAGCACAGAGCAATCTGTTGAGCTCACCGCTTTGTTCCAGAATAGTGCTAGCACAGTATGTTCTCATGAAATCTGTGTTAAATGGATTACCCAGGTAGGCCTCTGAAACTTCTGATTGCTTTAAACTTAGACGAGAGCATTTAGTTTTACTTACTCTGGGATGAAAAGGAAATTATGTTGGGAAATAAAATGAAAAGACAGATCACGTATTTAAAAAGTTTGCTTGCATTACCAAAGTACTATTTCCTTTCACTCTCAATGGCGATTATAGATTTTATTTCCGTGGGCTTTAGAGAGCTCTGTTAAACAGGAAGAATAAAGATTCTTTTTCCTTCCGCAGTTACAGACACGTGAATCAGGCCCCTTCCTTCTCTGTTTTCCCACAGCTCTCTGGTGTCACTCTGCCAGGACTCGCACTACTAAGACTCTAGGATCTGGTAGGTTTTCATGCCTGAGTCTCTCACCAGCAGTACCCTCTAGAAGATGAGGACAGTTATTAGTGCTGTGTACAAACACTCTGGTTCCTTCCTCCTACCAGCACGGAGTAAGATTGTATTTCCCAACCCCTTTAAAATTAGACACGGGCAACAAAATGTGAGCAGAAGTGACCTATGTCACTTCAGGGAGGAAGCTTACCAAGTAAAGGCATGCTTAACTATGTCCTCTCTCCTCTGCTGCGTAAGTGTAGAAGCAGCCATTAAACATGGGCCTCTGAGTAACTAGAATGAGTAGAGCCCCCTGCTGGTGGTGGACATGAAACATAAATGAGAAATAGACACTGTTTTATGTTTCTGTGCTTGTTTGTTATGACAGCCTTATATAACCTATTCTGACTTATATAGATCTTTTATTTGCTTCTATAGCTTCTAGATCTAGCATGACATAATTATTTGTTGAATTAATAAACGAGTCAAGGCAGAGTTTTTATCCTCAAAAGGAGCAACTATCTTATAAATAAACAGTAGGAAGAGGGTGAATGGGAGCGGAGCTGATGCTATGGGTAGACTGGGTGTAGAGGCAGAACGTCTAGCTTCCAAACTGGAATGCTGTGCCCATTTCAGTCCTACCTCATTGACAGTCTAAAATATTGCCCGTAAACTATTTACTTTAGCTATGCCTTAAGGAAAAAAAAAAAGGAAAGGAAGGTAGGAAGAAAGAAAGGAGACAGAGAAAGAAGAAAGGAAAGCAAATAAAGAACTAATACTTGGGAGCCAACAGGTGGCATGGTGCTTAAGGGGCTGGACTCCCACGTGGCTGACCATGGTTCAAGTCCTGAATGTGGAGGGTTGAAACTCACATTGGGCATGTGTGTATGCATGCCCAAAATCCCAGGAAGAGAACAGAGAAGAGATTTCAGTGTGACCATACCCCTGGGGGGTGATTTCTCACTTTCCCTCTCACTGTCTCTCTCCTTTCCAATGAGCACATGTGCTCAATGGCACACACACACACACACACACAATAATAATAAAGAATTTGTATTCAATAATTGGCCACTGAGATAAAATGAGGCAGAGGAATCAGAGGAGAATACATGTAATAATTTCTAGTTCTCCTTTCTCATAGCTTAATTTAATTAGTTAATTTCTCTGCCATTCACTATTCTCATCTATTCATGCATTCTTCCAGTCACTTATTCCACAGATATTTATGGAGTAGTCACTGGGTTCTAGCTCCTAGGTTAGGTTCCAGGTGAATATAATGCGACCTATTTTCTTAAGAAACTCTCTACTGGAGAAGAAGGACCCAAGGAAGCTGTTGTCCATCCAATCCAAGATGGTTGGAAGGAATCCATCTAATACCTGCATGAAGTCATTTCTCTCTGCAGCCCTTCATCCTTTGATTTCATGGTCTTCCAAAACCCGTTAAGTTGCTTTCTCATGCTTGAGTCATTTGACCAGCATAGCTCCTCTTTGAGGGAGGGAAGGTGAGTACCTTTGGCCCCACTTGCAACGTGAAGAAGCAGAAGCATTGTGGAAAGAAGACGGATGTTTTCCAGAGAATGTAAAGAGGGGAATAATGAGCTATTGTTTAGTGGGCATAGAGTTTTAGCTTAGGAAGATTAAAAAAAAATCTGGAGATGCATCGAAGTAAGGGTTGTACAAAATTGTGAATGCACTTACTGCCACTCAGTTGCACACCTAAAAATAGTTAAAATGGGAAATTTTCTGGGACCAGCAGATGGCATAAAGGTTATGTCACTGGACTTCCATATAGTTTGAGTCCCAGACCTGGCAGCCTGAAATCATGCTGGGCACATGTGTGTGTGTGTGTATGTGTGTGTGTGCCCAAAATCCAGAGAGGAGAATGGAGAAGAAAGGATTGTGATATGGCCATCCCCCCTGTGGAGTGATTTCTCGCTTTCTGTCTCTCTGTCTCTCTCTGTCTTTCCAGCAAATGCATGTGCCCTACAGCAAAAATCTCACTCTAGAAAAAGAAAGGGGTGGGGTGGGGGGATTTTCTATTACATCTATTTTATCACTGAAGGAAAAAAAAAAAAAACAAAAAAAACAAAAGACCAAAATGCAATTCTCTAGGTCTGCAAACTTCCAGAATTTGTCATCCTAATCATATGGATTTTTTTTTTATAAAACCAGGGTTCTGATTGACAAGCTAAGAATCTTCATGTTGATTGGTTTTGTTTCAGATCAAAAGCAATTAAACTCAAGAATCAGAAACACCAGTCAGACAACTGTTTTCTCAAGACCCTTTAAGACCTTCCTTGCTTTGACGTGTGTGGATACAACCGTCTTGAGTTCTGGCCCGCATGCCAAGCAGACATCTTTCAGCCCTGCACGCCACTTGGATGCAATCAATACTGTTGGTGTTTGTGCAAGCAGTTCTTAATGCCAGGAGTTGAGGAGGCAGGTGGATAATTTTGCAGTGGGGGAGGAGAAAGGCAAGCCTACCAGGTATCTGTTACTCCCAAAGAGATGAAAGAGGAGTCAGCGGGCCCTTTTCAAAGCTAAAAAACAGCCTGCATGGGCTAATCACGTGGATCCCAGCCAGCTGGGCAACAGAAATTTCTTCCATTGCGGTTGACCAGACCAGGAAAACTTCTCTGGGCTCCTTGTGTTAATAGGTTGTTAATGATTGATGCGGGGGTCTTTTATGTCACCAAATGAAAGGCAGAAACAGGGCCCTGACTTTGGCATTGATGACTCCACCAGCACTTGTTCCCTTGCAAAGACAGAATTTTAAAACATTTATGGTAGCTGTGCTTGAGCTGGGCTACCCAACAGCTCGTGGAGGAATGAAACGATCTTGTCTGGTGCTCGCCTTCCTTTGTTCTTTCACTCAGACATTAAAAATACAGCAGGCTAAAAGGAGAAAATAAATTTCAAAGATCCTCCTAGATGTCAGGCGCAAAGAGGAGGTAAGATGTGGGGTGAGTTTGCTAAACAGATACAGCAAGCAGGTAGGCTATACGTGGTAGGTGCTCTGATGACCGGGGCTTAGCTCTGTCTTTGCTCCTTGCAGCTTCCTCCTTGGGGGATTTTTTGTGCATGGGCTTGTGCACCTGCTTCCCTGTTTCCTGGGTCCTGGGCTTTTGCAGAACGTTTTGGACGGTGCTGAGTTTGTCTAGGGAAGCTGCTTTTCTCTGTGCCCTCGGCCCAGCTAAGATGAGAGTGTCTTCATGTAGCTTGGATGCTTAAAAACAGTAAACTTACTTATTGATCTATAATATAAATACAGGAAAGTGCACAAATCATAAATGTGCATTTTCTTTCTCTTTCTTTTTGCACTTCCTTTCTTCTTTCTCTTTTTTTCTTTCTCTCTTTTTAAAGGTTTTACCCATAGGGTGCATGCACTTGCCTGGAGAGAGACAGAGATGGTGGGAGGGAAAATGAGAAATTATACCCTCCCAGGGGGGATGGCCACACTGCCCTTCCTTCTCCTCCATTCTCCTCTTGAGATTTTGGACACACACACACACACACACACACACACACACACATACATACACATCTGGTGTGATTTCCAAGCCTCCAGAGCCGAGACTTGAACAATGGTCCAACATGTGGCAATCCAGCACCTTAACCACCACACCACCTGGTGGTCCCAAACATGCACTTTTCTGTATGCATCTCACATAGGTGTGTGTACACATACGTTAAGTACACTCATGGAGTCCCCAGTTGTACCCATGAACTGGACATTGGTATTAGCCAGTTGTATCCAAAGGACCAGAATGATTTCTCCAGAACTTTCTTCCTGTTGCAGAATGGATTCTCACATATCCTGACCATGGCTATACCTAGGATGGCCGTATAATTTATCTTCCAACGAGGATAGGATTTGACAGTATTTGTGCAATCATCCTTTGGGATGTGAAATGCCTTCACGAGTGAAAATGGACATCAGGCATAAATTGCACAGACCTGCCCCAGGAGGCTAGGCTGCATATCCATCCCACCAGTAACAATGCACAGTGCACATTTATCTAGCACTATGCTCTTGATTCTCCATTTGCCCCATCTCAGGTGCTCTACACCCTTCTCTCTCTGCTCTGTGTTCCAGGAAGCTGAGAACTGCATCTCTGTTTCTCTTGACCTCTAGCTTCTGCCAATAGGAGGCCTAGCAAGAGGTCAGAAGAGAGAGCAGCTGGAATATTCCTTCCCTGCTTGGCCCTGCACTGATGCAGCATCTTTTTTTTTTTTGGAGAGGTTTTTGCTACAGGGCACATGCACTCACCAGACAGAGAGAGACAGAGAGATAGAAAGCGAGAAATCACCCCCTGGGGGGATGATCACGCCGCAATCCCTTCTCCTCCATTCTCCTCTCGGGATCTTGGGCACGCACGCACACGCGCCCGGCATGAGTTTAATTTAAGCCACTGGGTCTGGGATGCAAACTGCGGTCGACTACGTGGGAGTCCAGCGACATAGCCATTACGCTAACTGCTGGTCCCTGATGCAGCATCTTGAGTGGTCTTCCCCGGCCATGAGTGCAGCTCCTGCCAGGGTGGCCCTCCTCCAAGCTCTAGTCTTGCTGGTTTCAGTAGCGTGGTTTCTTCTCCTTGCCCTTCCAGCCCTAGGGGATGAAAGCTTGCCACTGTTGTGAAACTGTGCCTCAGCACCGTTCGTTGTTTCCTATGACCCTGCCCGCTCCTCCGTAAGCAGCTCCTTCACTGCAGCCTCATTTGAACCCTGCGAGTTGCATTGTTTCTTCCAGGATCCTGATGGACACGCTGGTTTGCTATGAACCACTGCTTTACATAAGCCATCTAGTGGAGTCCTCAGCACGGTCCCTGAGTAGCTGTTATTGTTATCTTCACTTGGTAGGTGAGGAGAAGGAGGACAGAGATGAAATCATTCACCAAGATGCACAGCTAGAAAGTGCTAGAATCCGATCTTGTAGGAGTGACTGGCATGTGGGGACAGTGATAGGAGTCTGATCAGAACAGTTTTCAAAGTGATGACAGTGGGTGTCTTCTGACCACATCTTAGAACAGCCAGGTACCTCCAGCCGTTTGGAGCAAACCTTTAGCTTAGAGAAGAGACTCAGGTGAACACAAGACTTGAGAGCTTTCTTTGGAAAAATAAGACAACGGCTATCTATGTTGTTCTTCTTTTGAGCTTTTGCCTTAATATTGTGAAAATATGATCCTTGACTCACGGCATCAGCCTCCTGGGAGCTTCGTAAAAATGCAAAACCCCAAGCCTATCCCAGACCCACTGAATCAGATTCTCTGCAGTGGGGACCAGCAACCTGTGTGTGAGTAAGTCCTCCAGGGGGTGCTGGTGCCCTCATCCTAAAGCCCCTGCGTCTTCCTGCCTGAAGCCTGGCACTGTCTGTGTATCTGAGTTCCCTGGGATTTCCCCAAATCTTCCTTTGTCTAATGGGATTGAGAACAGGCAAGAAGATGACATGAAAACCCAGTTCCCCTGTCTCCTCGCCTTCCCTGTGGGTCCTTTCTCTATTTGTGCAGCTGTTACAATCATCGAAGCAGTTGTTCATGAATATTTCAGAGCTGCTGACAAATCCTGAGCTTGATTAGCAGGGCACAGAGGCAGGGACCCCAGAACTGGTTTACCTTGCAGTCTGTTGCTAATCCTAATGGGGCCTCCAAATCTAGATGAAGGAGGCCTTGGCAAACATGTGTCTGATAGGGTATAGGGGCCAGGCCTGACCCTCTCCGTACTGAGAAGTTTCTACAGGAAGAATGATGGGGACATTCTCAACACTATTTCAAGTGGGATTCTGTTATTTGATGATAAGTAATAGAAATTAAACCAAAAAAGCTTATTAGAAGGTATATTCGTCTGCATTCAGTCAGAGAAACAGAATCAGTAGAAGTATATATTTAGAAGTTTATTGCAAGGAATGTCTCACATGATGTGAGGGCTGCCTAGTCAAGTCATAAATCTATAGGACAAGCTAGTGAGAAGAGCAGGCTGGGGCCAGAAGGTAGAGTGGTGGGTAAGACGCTGGTTCCCATATGACTGACTCTAGTTTGAGTTCTGGTTCTGGCAGCTTGAAAAACACACTTGGCTTGTGTGCATACATGCCTAAAATCCCAAGAAGAGAATAGAAGAGAAGAGAATGCAGCATTGCCATCCCCTTTTGGGAGCTGGGGGTGACTTCTCACTTGCATTCACTCTCTGTCTCTCTGCAGCAAGCTCACATGCCCTATGGCAAAAATATGAAAAATTTTAAAAATTATAAAGAAGAGATTGAAATTTTTGAACACTGAAGCTGCTATTTGTAGAGTTTTTCTAAAAAAAAAAATCCCCATTCTGTTGTTAGTTTCTCTCCTACATAGAGGTAGCATATCATATATTTTTAATTTTTTAATTACAATAAGAAAGAACATATGTAAAACTTACCATCTTAACCATTTTTTCAAAAGAATTATTTTTATTTAACTTTATTTATTTCAATTTGACCAGAAAGGGACAGAGTGAGAGAGAAAGAGAAAGTGAGAAAGCAAACCACCAGGTCCGGAACTCAAACTGTGGTTGACCATGTGGGAGTCCAGCGCCCTTAACCACCATGCCACCTGCCGGCCCACCTTCACCATTTTTAAGTGTCCAGTTCAGAAGCATCAACTGTAGTCATAATCTCATGCAATCAGCTCTCTAGATCTTTCTCATCATTCAAAGCAAGAACTTTAAATTCATTAAAAAACAACCCTCCAATCCCCACTCCCTCTCATGCCTGGAAACCACCATTCTACCTATTATTTTATGAATTTGGACTACTTTAGCTAGTACCTCATTTAAGTGGAATTTATAGTGTATTTTTAAAGAAAGGATTACTTATTTATTTAATTTAATTTGTTATTATTATTATTTTTAATTTGACCACACACACACACACACACACACACACACACAGAGATAGAGAGAGAGAGAGAGAGAGAGAGAGAAAGAGAAAGGGAATGTGAGAGAGCAAGTCACCATGTCTGGGATTCGAAAAACTGTTGGCCATATGGGAGTCCAGCACCCTCACCACCATGCCACTTACTTGCCCCAGTATGTCTCTTTTTATGACTGGTTTCTTTCACTTTGCAAAATGTCCTCAAGTACACACACACACACACACACACACACACACACACACATTTGTATCTTTCTTGGTTACTTAGCAATATTTGCTAGACGTCATTCCATATTAGTTAAGTGAGATTGCACTCACTCTTTTTTTGTGGCTGCATGTTGTACTTTGTTGTATGGATATACAATCATTTATTTTATCAGTCCTCTGTGAAAAGACATTAGGGATGTTTTCAATATTTTCATAACCAATAACATCCCAGGGAAGAACTTTGTGCAGATGTTGTCTATACTTGTGAAGTTGTGTCTTCTGAGTCAATTCCTAGAAATGGAATGACTGTGTCCAAAACTAGAGGGGCACCTTATTTCTCAGGCTTTCTAACTTAGACTAGGACTTACACCATTGGTTCCTGCTATAGCTTGGATGTCTCTCAGAACTTCATGTCTTGGGACTTGATTGTTCTGTAAAGATGTTTAGTGAAAACTTAACTCTTTCATGGTATCCCAAGGTGTGGTCTTTGGTTGTGACAAGACCATTGGAGCAGGACCTCTACGTTTGAGTTCTGATGTATAAGAGAGGAAGGGGGACCAGAACACATAGGAACTTCTGGACAGCCATTCTGCTTAAGATCCTGCCTTATGGTTACCTCACCAGAAAATTAGCCCCTGGACCTCATATTTCCAAACTGTGAGTCATATAAACCTGTATTTCTTTATTTAAAACAAAACAAAACAAAAACAAAAACAAAAAAAGCAAACATTTCAGGTATTTCTGTTAGCAGCATAATAATGGATTAAGATAGAGTTCTGGGTTCTCAGACCTTCAGGTTTGGGCTAAAACTTTACCATGAGCTCTCTTGGGACTCTGGCTTATAGATAGCAGACCATGGGACCCCTCAGCCTCTATAATTGTGTGAGCCAATCCCATGTAATAAACACACATACACACACCATTGGTTCTATTTCTCTACAGAACCCTGACTAATGCTTAATAATCCAAATTCATTCTTCCATTTGACAATAATTATTGTGTACCTGCTAAGGCATGGTCTGGACATGAGAAATACAGAACAAAACAGCAAAATTCCTGCTTTTCAGGAGCTTACATTTTAGTAGGGAGACAGACAATCCAGAAGAAAAATAAGGAAGATACATGGAACAGTAAAAGGTGGCTTAGTGGGGCCAGAGGTGACATAGTGGTTAAGACACTGGCTGTCACATGGCCCACCACAGTTTGAGTCCTGGACCTGGTGGCTTGAAAACCACGCCGGGTGTGTATTTGCATGCTAAAAATCCCAGGAGGAGAATAGAGAAGAAGGAATTGCAGCATGGCCATCTCCCTGGAGAGTGCTTTTTCACTTTTCCTCTCACTGTCTCTGTCTCTGTCTCTCTCTCTCCAGTGAGTATATATGTCCTATAGTAAAAAAGAAAAGAAGCATGAGGAATAGAAATGAAACAGGAAGTGTGTAAGTACCAATTTACTTTACTTATTTATTTCTTCCATGAATAAGAGAAAGAGAAAAAAGGCGGTCCACCCATTAGGGTCCCAATGTTGTGACCCACCGCCAGCCTCAGCCAGCCCCAGATGATGGCCAGATGCACGCCCAACATTGTCAGGGAGGTCTCTGGACACAAACCTTAAATGTTCTCATGTGAATAGGTTCATAGAGCATCACATGGTACTGCCTTGCTGCTATCTGGCTCTTGGCGGGTAGCAATTTTTCAATAAGGTGGTTGGGGAAGGCCATGGTGAGAAATTAACCATTGAATAGAGACTTGGGGAAGCTGAAGATACAAGCCATGTAGATGACTGCGGGCAGGGGGTGGGGAAGGGTTAAGGCAGAAGAACGGAACGTATGATGGTACTGAGGCAGGGTGAAGACCAAGAGGTAAGTAGTGGAGTGAGGTGGCAATTGCGCAGAGTCTTGTGGATCACTGGAAAGACTTGGGAGCTATGGAGGAGTCCGGAGCAGAGGAGTGGCATGATCAGATTTATTGAACAGAACCTTTCTGGCTCCTGAGTGTAGAACAGACTTGAAGAGGCAAGGATAGGTAGGCAGGGAGGCCAGTGAGAAGACAGAGTAATGTTATTATCTGGACATTATGGTGCTTTAGACCGGAATGACACTAAGGGTAGATACAATAAAATAGACATTTAAAAAGTTTCCCCATGTTCCACCTAACACCCTCTTCCATGCTCTCTGTGGTCTGCGTGCTATCTTTGCAGAACTGATGCTCTACAAAAGTAAAGATTGACATTTTATGCTACAGCCTAGAACTGCTATTGAGCTCACAGAAGAGGAGATCCTTGAGCGTGGCTTGGCCTTCACTGTTTTAATCATCTTCATAGCAACGAATATTGTACAGAGCGGAAGTATTACTATAATCATGCGGATGAGGAAACGGAGACTACGGGCTCTAGTGGGGGAATCAAACAAACAAGCCAAAAAGTAAATAAAGGAAGACATGACCAGGTGTCAGAAAAGTTATTTGGCTGGATAAGATGAACTGGAGGTAGAGACTAGAAGAATGGAACAAATCTAAGGTGGTCTCTGTTCTGAGGGAAGAGTCAGCCAAGAGAAGAGTGGAATTGGAAGGGGGGTTTCCATGTCGGGCAGTGGGAACAGCATGTACAAAGGCCCTGAGGCAGGAATGTGCAGGCTTTGCTGGAAGACCCAGGGGAAGGGGATAGGATTTTACTTTAACTAGCTCCCTCTGTTCCTCTCCTATTTCAGAAGCATATGTGTGTGCCTGTTAGCTCCAGTTCAGCTGTTTTGTTCTTTGGGGTAGAATGTGGAGCCATTTCTTAATTGCTCTATATTTAGCTTTGTTTAAAAATCTATAATTTAAAAACCACCAAGGGCTGAGCTGGTAATTCAGCTTCCATGGTCCATTTAATCTTTGGCCTTCACCGCTGAGCCAGCCTACCAAGGTGACAGTGTGTGCCAGTCATGATGGAAGAGTTTGTTAGCAGAACATCTGCTCCCCCAAAACTAGCCTGGGTCCAGTTGCTGAACCCCAGAGCTAATCCCAGGGTCCCTAGTTTTCTTTTATTTTCCTTAAAAAAAAAGAATTATTTAATTTTATTTATTCATTCATTTATTTTAATTTCACCAGAGAAAGACAGACACACAGAGAGAAGGAAAATGAGAAAGCAAGCGCACAGGTCTGGGACTCGAACTATGGTTGGCAACGTAGGACTATTCAGCATCTTAACCACCACGCCACCCCCTGGCTCCCTAGGTATAGTTTTCTACAAAAGGAGCAGGACAGAGCACAGCTGGGTCATTCTGGAAGGAAGGTGGCGAACAGCTGCAGGAGTCCTAGATCAAGTCTGGGCTTTGCTATTTCCAAGGCACATCGCTTCCTTCCTCTGGACCTCAGTTTCCTCAACTGTCAAATGGACTGGGCTATATCATAATTGAATCAGAATGTCCTGTATCCCTTATACCTAGGGGACATTCTGATTTGATGGTGGTGGGACCTTCAGTTAGTACAACACTCATGACGTCACTTGACAATATCAGTCACGATTTAAAAGATTCCCTTAGACGCAGCAGTTCCACCTTTAGAATTTTTCTTCTAGGTGCACTCACACACTTGGACCGCTAAGTATCCACAAGAAACTCGTATCAATACTCAGCGCTGTTTGTGATAGTAAAGGAGTAGAAATGATCTAAATGTCCATCAGTGGAAAGTTGGCTCTAAAAATGATGATGCACTCACAAGGGAATACTACACCGCCTTTAAAAAGAATAAGCAGAGGTCTATGCATGTATGAGACATGATGCCTAAAATGTATTGTTATACAAGACAACAAAATACTGTGTGTGTGCGGGACCAGCAGTTAGCGTAATGGCTATGCTGCTGGACTCCCATGTAGTCGACCACGGTTCGTGTCCCGGACCCAGTGGCTTAGATTCACGCTGGGCACGTGCGCGTGCATTCCCAGGATCCTGAGAGGAGAAGAGAAGGGATTGCGGCGTGGCCATCCCCCCGGGGGGTGATTTCTCGCTTTCTGTCTCTCTCTGTCTGTCTGGTGAGTGCACGTGCCGTGTAGCAAAAATCTCTCCAAAAATTAAATAAATAAATAAAATACTGTGTGTGTGTTCATGTTTTTTGAAAAGGTGACGATGCAATACGATTGCACATGTGTAGCCTCTCGAAAGGGATGCAAGAAATGGGTAATGGAGGCTGCCCTGGGGGGCTGCAGGTCAGTGTGGGAGGACAGTTTCTTTTTCACTCTATATCGCCTTTGTACCATTGGAAGTTTTTTCCATAGGGATGAGTTACATAATCAAAATTTAAAAACATGTTTAAGTGTTCTAAAGCCTCCAGAACCAGATAGGTAACATAAGTGTCTGAAATAGGCTTGGGGCAAAAGAACAAGGAGCCATTTCTCTCGTGTCCTGGAGTGCCCAAGTCCACCCAAAGGGATGGCTGTCATTCAAAGTCACTCAGCTGTGACTATGGGGCAAGGGGCCAATGTGGCCAAGACTGACCTTTCCAGAGAAACAAATTAATATTTTAATGCGAACTCTTCTGATGCTTAAGTGTTAGTAAGGAATTAAAACTGTCATAAACAAAGTGTTCTGTGGGGCACAAAAATTTGGGGTCAGCGTTTGTTCCTGGCATCCAGTTTGTGACTGTTGTACTAGGTGACATTTTTTTTTTAAGGTTTTTTTGTTGTTGTTGTTGGGGGAGGGTTTTACCATAGAGTGCATGCACTCACTGGAGAGAGACAGAGAGGAGGTAAAGTGAGAAATCACCCCCCCACCACCCCCCGAGAGGATAGCCACACTGCAATCCCTGGTCCTTCATGTCCTCTCACGATTTGGGACATGGACACACAACTCACCGGGCAAGAGTTTCAAGCCACCTGGTCTGGGACTTGAACTGTGGTCAAAATCCAGTGCCTTAATCACTGGTATTAGGCCCTGGTATTAGGCGATTCTTTTAAAAATAGTTATTTATTTATTCATTACCTAAGTAGTTGGCTATAGGATGTATGCCTGGCATGATTTTCAAGCCACTAGATCTGGAATCAAACTGCAGTTGACCATGTGAGATCCAGCCCCCTCAACCTCCGCACCACCTGCTCTCCCCATATTGGGTGAATTTCTGGTTGTTTTAGAACTATTTAATTGAATTCATCATTGTTATGATTATTACTATCATCGTTTTAATTTGACCAGAGAGAGAGAGAGGTACAGCGAGAAAACAAGCCACCAGGTCCAGGACTTGGGAGTCCAGTGCCTTAATCATCACACTACCTGGCCCCTTAGGTGCCATTTTTAAAAGTTTATGTGTTCAATTCTTCCAAGAGAGAGCAAGAAGGAAAGGCAGCACGACCCACTGGGTCTGTATGCCACAATCCACTGGCATCCTCAGCCATCCTCAGTTCATAGGCACATTATTTGGCAGGCTCAGGGATGTTTCTAGAAGTGTGTTGAAATCCCTCCACGTGGGTGGGTCAGTCTCACAGACTATCACATTTTACTGCGGTGCGACCGTGCAGCCCCATGTAATAGGTAATTATTTTTTTTGAGAGGTTTTTGCTATAGGGCGCGTGTGCTCGCCAGACAGACAGAGAGAGACAGAGAGACAGAAAGCAGGAAATCACCCCCCAGGGGGTTGGCCACGCCGCAATCCCTTCTCCTCCATTCTCCTCTCGGGATCTTGGGCACGCACGCACACGCGCCCGGCTTGAGTTTAAGCCACCGGGTCCGGGAATGCCATATGGCCATCCCCTGGGGGGTGGCTTCTCACTTTCTGTCTCCCCTGCAAGTACGCATGCCCTATAGCAAAAATATCTTAAAAAAAGAAAAATGAACAAACCAAAAATTGTGCTCAAGTCCAGAAAGAGGTTATTTTCTACTACTGAAATGACTTGACACAGGAAAAAAAAAAAAAAGAAGTCCAAAACAGAATAGTAAGAAAAACTTCTACGGCAGAACAAAAATTTCTTAAGTAAGCCCTGTCTTTGCCACCAGTATCAACACGCTTTTATTGTCTACATTTATACAACGGAGAGTAAATAAGAGCCTGCTAGTATCGCTGGAGTTGTGAGCTGCACAAGAAAGATGTTAGAATTGAACGGGTGATAAATAATGTATTAAAAAGCAATTATTTATTTCCTTCCATCTAATGGTTAGTAGCTGCCTGTTTCCCCTTGAATGAATCTGTTTCTTAGACGATAGATCTCAAAAAATAATAACAACAATAAAGCCAGCCTTTGCGC
Source organism: Tupaia belangeri chinensis (assembly GCF_000334495.1). NCBI lineage: Eukaryota > Metazoa > Chordata > Mammalia > Scandentia > Tupaiidae > Tupaia > Tupaia belangeri. The sequence continues at coordinate 2,815,499 of NW_006159713.1, read as the reverse complement.
GCACGAAGACTGATTATGGAGGAAGCTTTGCCAAGGCTGGCAGAGGCAGCAAGCCGTGTAGATGGGTAATGCCGGCCAGCTCAGTGCGGGAAGGCGATTATCTATTCACACAAGGCTCCCCTGAACAATCTGGGAAGAGAAGCCTCAAAGACACACTTGAAAGGTGATTCGAGGGTGGAATGCATCAGCCCTGTGAAGGAGACCATCACGTTGTTTCCCCAATTACAGGCCTGGCGCAAATCTGAAAGAGAGAGAACCCTTTGTATAAAACGCTCCAACGCGAATCCACACCGCAGCCTGAAAGGCCCCTGCGCGGGCTGATTGGGTTGCTTCTGTGCTTCGGCAAAACCTGGAAGGGGGAAATGGTGCTCTGTTTCCCATCACTAATGAATTCGCAGCACGGCTTCTCTGAGCCGCTCATCTCTGCCTGCCTCTCTCTCTCTTCCTGCCCAGAGAAGGAGGTGTTAGTTGGGGGAGTGCTGAGCTCTGGGCTGGGAACTTTCAGACATTACTCTTCCCAGTCTTGGATCGGCCAAACCAATGCAGAAATGGAGACCTGGATACAGAAAGAGGCTGCTTCGGGATCTGAACTCAGGACTCTACCTCCAGTGCTCAAGTTCTACCCACTACGAAGAAACCTTCCAGGGGACCAGTAGATGGTGTAATGGTTACGTTGCTGGACTCCCACATAGTGGACTGTGGTTTTAGTCCCAGATCCAGAGGCACTGGAGTGCATGTGTGTGCATGCCCAAAATCCAGAGAGGAGACTAGAGAGAAGGGATTGCTGTGTGGCCATCACCCTAGGAGGTGATTTCTAGCTTTCTATCTCTCTGGCAAGTGTGCGTGCCCTGTAGCAAAAATTTCTTAAAAAAAAAAATAAAAGAAGAAGAAGAAAAGAAAAAACCTTCCAGTGAGTAGGGCCCATAGCCTAGTGTTTAAGAGAGCTCATATCCCTGGGCCAGCAGGCGGCTGGTAGTTAAGGCACTGGACTCCCAAATGGCTGACTGTCTTTCAAGTCCTGGACCTGGTGGCTTGAAAATCACATCGGGTGTGTGTGCCTGAGTGCCCAAGATCCTGAGAGGAGAATGGAGGAGAAAGGATCAGAAAAGAAGGGATTGCGGCATGGCCATCCCTCCTAGGGGGGTGAATTTTCACTTTCTTCCTTTCTCTCTCTCTCTCTGGCAAGTGGTATATGCTTTCCGACCTCTTTCCTTATTTTGATGGAGCAGACAATTCTTGTTCTGCAAATGAAGTTGTTTGGTGGGAACAGTGAGATAATAAATCGAGAACAATGTTTTCAATTTGGAAGATAAATTTTGTTATTATAAATATGTACATGTTTTAAATTTTCCTCCATCACACTTTGCCCTTCACAAATCCTTGTGAGAAGGATGTAGGAAATGGGATTTTCCCCATTTTTATAGATGGGAAAACAGGAACTTATAAAAGCTGAGTGACTGACTTAAGGGAGCAACAGAAATGGAACCCTGAGAGGGTCTTTAACTTTATAAGGGCTTGCTTTTTCATTAGATTACAGGGCCTATTTTATAGCCCTTCTGTTTCTAGTCTCAGAAAACTAATAATTTTAATAACAAATTCAGCAAGCTCTTGGTGAGTGCCTACTCTGTGCTAGGAGGTGATTCCAAGATTCAGACTGGCTCCTAGAGTCCTAGTTTATTAGTTCTAGCTCCAGCAAGGCCATGGTAAGATCTTAGGGAGGAGACAGTGTAGACCCGTGGCACGTGGGCTGTCTGTCCCATTGTTCCCATGGCACCTCTGACCACCTGGATGACTCTGGGCTTGTTGGTTAACTATCCTTTCCTCAGTTTCCTCATCTGTTCAATAGTATCTCCCTTATAAGAATGGCATGAGTTTTGTTTTGGTTTCATTTGTTTGTTTGTTTTTTGACTACCAGAAGGTATGTACACTCACCAGAGAGAGACAGAGAGAGAAGGGGAGAAACCATTCCCCAGTGGACCATGGTCATACCACCACCATCTCTCCTCCTCCATCTTGTGGGGATCTGGGGCAGGCATACGCACATGCTCAGCATGTTTTTCAAGTCACTGAAGGCAGGATTCGAACCACAATTGGCCAAGTGGGACCTAGCTCCCTTAACCAATAGGCTATGGGGCCAGTCCAGCCCTAAGACCTTAATACACATCGAAAGCTTGTAATAATGTCCAGCATAAGAAGAGGCACATTAAATATAACTGTTTATTCACCCAGCGAGCCTTTGGTCTGTGCCTGCAGGATATGAGGCATTATTTCAGGCACTGGGCACCTAGCTGTGATTAGAACAAAGTCCCTGCCCTACTGGGGCTGATAGTCACACAGAGAAAGAGCAAATAAACACATAAATGAAAAGAAAAAATCTCAACTAATTTGCTTAGCTTTTCTTAGTAACCGTAATTGTTTGGATTATTAACATTTTAATTTAGTTGTATTTACAGAGGATGACACTTATTGGGCCATTGATTTTAGACTTCTCCATGATTTGTCTAGAAGATTCTTCCTTTTTTTTTTGAATAGATTTTTGCCATAGGGCATGTGCCTTACCTTGAAAGACAGAGAGAGACAGATAGAAAGTGAAAAATCACCTCTGGGGGATGGCCATGCTACAATACCTTCTCAGGATTTGGGGCATGCACACACATGCACCCAGCTTAAGTTTAAGAGCCACTAGGTCCGGGACTTGAACTATGATCAACCATGCGGGAGTCCAGTGCCTTAACCACCACACCACCTGCTGGCCCCATAGATTCCCATTTAAAAAAAATGTTTTTAAGTTCTATTTTTACTTTTTAAAGTTTATTTTATTTCTTTCATGAGAAAGAGATTAAGAGAGAGAGAAGAAGGAGAACTAGAGGGGAGAGACAGAAGCAGAGACGGGTGCCTTCCTAAGGGTCTCATCACAGAGTGATCTCCTCAGCCCTCCAGCTGGTCGGGATCTTGGGTACACATACCCAGCTTGTTTCAGGTCAAATGGGGATCCGAACCTGCAGTTACCCCATGACTTCCAGTACTGCGGAAAGTATACTACTATTTGTGCCACCAGGCTGGGTCTGAAGATTCCCACTTCATATCAATGCCACATTGCCTATTGCTTAGTGGAAAGAAACAACTTAAGAGACAATAATTCTATGACAGCCTAATATTAAAACTAGCTCCGGTTTTAGATACTAAGATACCTGATTTAACCAAATTTAGGGTATCATTAAATAAAGGCTCAAAAGGACCAGCAGTTAACATAATGGCTATGTTGCTGAACTCCCATGTAGTTGACCGTGGTTTGAGTCCCGGACCCCGTGGCTTAAACTCATGCAGGTTGCATATACTTGTGTGCCCAAGATCCCGAGAGGAGAATGGAGGAGAAGGGATTGCGGCATGACCATTTTCCCCTTGGGAGTAATTTCTCATTTTCTGTCTCTCTGTTCCTCTCTGTCTTTCTGGCGAGCACACGTGCCCTATAGCAAAAACCTCTCCAAAAAGATTAAAATTAAAATTAAAATAAAAAAAAAATAAGGGCTCGAAAATATTTCAAGTGATTGCTTAGATTCAGTGAGTAACAAATGAGAGTGGCTGACTTGGATGGGGACCAGACAATGGTGGCTGGGGGAAGCAGACTTACTATGGCCACATTTTCTGATATTTTTTGAGTCCAAGGTGATCCTGTATTTTCATATGGAATTTCCTAATTTTTGTTTAGTGGCAACAGATTCACCTTTAAAAATGAAACTGTTGAGTTGGGCCAAGTGTGGATTAAACTAAAACCTTCTATAGGCCAAGGTCAACCTGACAACCACCCATTTGTAGATCCTTTGTTTCTATCTTCAGGTACAACTTCTAATTGTATCCTAAACTGCCTGCCTTTTGAAGATGCTGCAGTTTTCCTCTTTGGTCTGCCTCTTTTACCAATGTCCGTGAAGCCAGTGGTCCTTGTCGGTGGGTTTTCTGTGCTGAACCATTACATAACTAGAGGGCCCAGAGAGCTTGGGAGGCTAAAACCTCTCTATGGCAGTGTTTGGGTGAACCTCAGAGTCGGAGTCATCTGAGAGTGGGAGAAATAACCCAGTTTTGCTCTCCTAACATGAATAATCACTGACTCTTTGTATTTTCCATGTTTCTGGTGATGTTTGTTTTCTTTGCATATTAATATGTCCCTGAGCAGAACATTTAACTCCGAGAGGGAGTAAGCGTGGGTAGTAGTACACTCATACAGCAACATTCATAGTCCGCCTGGCATAATGCAGATGAAACTGGAACCCCGCGGGCCTCCTCTGCTTACCCCAGACATCCAGGAGACTTGGGCTCTTTGTTTTCCAAAGATTACAGGATTAGTCACTGGTCCCCATGTCCTAGAATATAATAAGCTGCACGACCGGGCTGGGCTCAATTCTGCAGCAATGGTGAGTGCCCAGCAGGGAATTGGGGACCAGGCCTGTCTACAAGTGTGAGTGAGTCTTTCTTCTTGTGTTTCCAGAGCCAACCAAGGCAGCTTTGAATCATAACAAGCTTCTCAGGACTTTGGACTCCGGCCTTCACTAAATAGAATTCGGAGGTGATGCATTTGGATGTTCAGCGCCCACATTTTCTTTTTTTCATTTTAGCAGTTTTTAAAAAGTTTATTTATTTCTTCTATGAGCTACAGAGGAAAAAAAGACAGTGAGACAATCCCAATCCTCATGAAAATTGAGTTTTAAAAATCTGGGTTCCAGCTCTGACCCTGTTTTACTTCCTCTTCAGCCTTGGGCGAGACTTCTCTGAACCATAGTTTTGTCCACCTGAAAACAAAAGAACAAAAAATAATTGCAGTGTTACTCCCCTCACAGGAGTGTGGGAAACTTCAGTGATCTTAGGTGTGGAGATGCTTTGCAAACCGAAGACTCTTCATGCAGACATGAGCTATCCTAGGATTTTATTTTCTAGTCTCCTCTTATTTTTTACCCTAGTGAGTTCTCACTTGTAAAAGTATCTTTAAGGTAAAAGACCCTGAGGATTTGAGATCAAAAGATTCATTTTCATGAAGAGTTCATCTTTCTCGAGAGAAAATGTAACTTCCTCAGTTTCCAAGAACTCCTCCCCTCCTAAGACATGGGTTTAGTTTAGTAGGAAAAAGCTTCAAAGTAATGTCAGCTTGTCAGTATTCTTTATATTACAAAAAAGAAAGAAAAAAGTTCATTTGTTTTTCCATGAAAGAGACACACATACAGAGAGAGAAAGAGAGGCACTCACAGCAGGGTCCTCCCACCGCGATCCACTCCCAGCCTCAGCCAGCCCAGACCATGGGCACGCATGTGCATGCCTGCCCTGCTCAGGGAGGTACCAGGGCATAAACTCAGGACCTTTTCTATGTGGGTCCAACTGCATTACCACTGCGCCCCCACCTGGGTGTTCTTAGGGGACTATTTTCCTATTCCTATTGGAGATTTGTTTTAAGAATTATTAAATTTTAATACTATTATTGGTATTACAGATTATTTTATTAAAAAATAGCTGGTTGACTTGAAAAATAATTTGATATCAAGGAAGAACTTAATTAAGCCACGGCAATACATGGATGCTTAAATCATGGAGAGCAGCGTTTAGACTCTTCGAAAGGGCTGGGGCCTCACTTGTTGAGCATAATCTCAGGGCTTCCTCCATGGCACAGTGGATGGAAACTCTCCCATAATTGGCTCTTGATTTCTTTACTGATTGTAAACAGAAATTTCTTTCCTCTGTTGGCCTAGCCCAGATCCAAGCTGGGCAAAACCAGAAGAATGTTTTCTCTTACACTGCCAGGCCTTCCCTGCAATATCAAACTTTTTTTTTTTTTTTTTTTTTTTTAGGGTTTTTTTTTATAGGGACCAGGAGCTCGC
>NW_006159713.1:2780437-2809620 GCF_000334495.1 Tupaia belangeri chinensis | reverse complement strand
GAAAGCGAGAAATCACCCCCAGGGGGGATGGTCACGCCACAATCCCTTTTCCTCCATTCTCCTCTTGGGATCTTGGGCACGCACACCCATGTGCCTGGTGGTTTTTTTTTTTTTTTTTTTTTTGAGAGGTTTTTGCTATAGGGCGTGTGTGCTCTCCAGACAGAGAGAGACAGAGAGACAGAAAGCGAGAAATCACCCCCCAGGGGGATGGCCACGCCACAATCCCTTCTCCATTCTCCTCTTGGGATTTTGGGCACCCACGCACTCGCGCCTGGCGTGAATTTAAGCCACCGGGTCCGGGACTTGAACCGCGGTTGACTATGTGGGAGTCCAGCGACATAACCATTACACTAACTGCTGGTCCCAGTGCCTGGTGTGATTTTTAAGCCACCATGTCCAGGACTCGAACCTCAGTCGACTACATGGGAGTCCAGCAACATAGCCATTACACCAACTACTGGTCCCTGCAATATCAAACTTAAAGGCCGGGCTGAGCTGGCAGAAGATTCCTGGCAATTCCACAGACTGCTGCAAATGATGACAGTAGAAGATGAAGATGGCGACTTGGAGCTAAGAGGCAAACTGCATGTCCCACCTTCCTTGCCCCTAAACACAAAGTCCCAGGTTCATGTGAGGAAGGACTAGAGAGGGTTTATGTTGCAAGTTTAAGCTTTCATCCACTTTGTGCCTTCAATGGCTGTTGGATTTCAAGTTCAGTGTGTATCTAAAATGGGTCATTTATAAAAAAATTCTGGGACCAGCAGGTGGCATGGTGGTTAAGGTGCTGGATCCCACATGGTCAACTGCAGCTCAAGTCTAAGACCCAGCAATTTGAAAATGATACTGGCATCTGTGCATGCATGCCCAAAATCCTGAGAGGAGAATGGAGGAGAAGGGATTATGGTGTGATCATCCCCCTCTGAGGGATGATTTCTTACTGTGCAGCAAGTATAAGAAATTTCTCCATTTCTCCATCCTGTCAGGAATGGAGCATACACACACCTGTGTCTGGTGTGTTTTCCAAGCCTCTGGGAGTTAGAATTCAAACCATGTGTTTGAGCCGGTGGGATCCTTCTCCCTTAAATCACTCAGGCTGACTCAAGTGGGTAATGTGATTAAAAAGAGAAAAAGAATGGGACCAGCAGTTAGCGTAATGGCTATGTCTCTGAACTCCCATGTAGTCAACAGTGGTTCAAGTCCTAGACCCTGTGGCTTAAACTCACGCCAGGTACATGTGTGTGCGTGCCCAAGATCCCGAGAGGAGAAGGGATTGTGGCTGGGGTCATCCCCCCTGGGGGGGGATTTCTCACTTTCTGTCTCTGTCTCTCTCTGTCCCTCTGGCGAGCGCACGCGCCCTATAGCAAAAATCTCTCCAAAAAAAGATGAGTGCTGTGACATTGTGAATTCCGGCTGAGCTGACTTCTCAGGGGTCTGGATAGAAGCTGAAGCAGAAAGAACTGGGTTGGAGTCATGGGATCATGGTCCACTCCAGTCCGAAGAGTGTTTAGAGTTTATCAGGCCCATTTCCCTCATTTTACAAATGGGGAAACAGAGGTCTAAAAATCATAAAAGACATATTCAGACATATTCAAGTTCATTTGGATTTTAGTAAAAAAAAAAAAAAAAAAGTCTAAAACCAAAAGTCCAAGCTAGAAGGGGCCTTAAAGTCATCCAATCTTCCTGTCAAGGGGTACCTATCGGGTATCGAGGTACCCATCCGGTAATAGGAGTCCCTTCTGCTGTGAGACCAACTCCTGTGACAGGACCACTCCTTCCTTCTGGGGCTCCTCATTTCTTCTTCTGAGAGCTGGGAGCATTAGGTAATCACTCTGTTTTAAATCTGTCTTCCTATGGCTGCCAGCTCTATCCTTGGCAGAGGGGAGAAGAGGTCGCACAAATATAATAATTCCCAGTCCTTCCTTCAATTGCCACTGCTGTGGGTACTGGAGGTCATAGATCATGTTTTCTATATAGCCTTTTTCTTCTCCAGGACCAGCGTCTCTCATGCCTCCTGCAATTCAATGCCCATTTCTTTCACTACTCAATTACTCTGCTCAACGCTGTCTGTATCCTTTTTTAAAGGATGGCTCCAGGGGTCAGCAAGTGGTGTAGTGGTTAAGGTGCTGGACTCTCATGTGGCCAACCATGGTTCGAAAGTCTTGAGCCTCGTGGCTTAAAACTCACACTGGGAGTGTGTGCAGGAGTGCCCAAGATCCTAGGAGGAGAAACCCCCTGGGTGATTTCTCACTTTCCCTCTCACTGTCTCTCTGGCAAGCTCACGCACCCTATGGCAAAAACCTTAAAAACAAAGACAAACAAACAAACAAACTTTCTCTGTCCCTTTCCTCCTGTGGCCATGCTCTCTTAAAAACAAAATGCTTTTTTTTTTTTTTTTTAAAGGAAAAGAGGCAAAAAAAAATAAAAAAAAATAGACCTAGAAATTGATTATCCTACAATTCTGGAGACTAGAAGACTGAGATGAAGGAATCTGCAAGATTGGTTCCTTTGGAGAAGAATCTAGACCTCCCCTCTAGCTCTTAGTAGCTTGCTAGAAATCTGTGGCTCATGCAAGCATCGCCCCAGTCCCTGTCTTTATCTTCACACGGCCTTCCCCTGTGTGCTTGTCTGTCTGTGTCCAAAATTTCTCCTTATAATAAGGACGCCAGTCATACTGGACTAGGAGCCCACCCTGCTCCCGGACGACCTCGTCTTGACTAATCATATCAGCAACGGCCCTCTTTCCAAACAAAGTCACATTCTGAGGTCACGTGGATTAGAACTTCGACACAGGCATTTGCGGGGCACAGTTCAACCCAGAGCAGTCTCTTCTGAAAGGACTACCACCAACTCCCAAGGTTGCATTTCATGGGCTCTGAAGAATCATACACGCACTCCTGAACTAACCATGGTGGTGCCGGTTTCCCCTGGAACTGCTGGTGAAGCCAACATAACCCAAACCACAGGGCAACTGCGGAAGGGAGGGGTCTCTAGAAGGAAAAAGGAAGTACTCTTAGAAGGAGACGCATGACTAGACACGGGACATGCAAAACACACAAAAACAGACACAAGGAACGCCGAGCAAGCCCCAGTCCATGCATAGAACCTGGACAACAGCCAAGGCTCTGGAAAGTAGCAATGAAAGGATGGGCTTGACTCTATCCCTTTAAAAAGAAATCATTTGCTCGTTTGTTGTCATGAATCAAAAAAAATAAATAAATAAAAAAGAAAAAGAAAGTTGAGCTGCCAAACTGTTTTTAGTTCTTCCAGGGCATCGCAGAAGCCGCTTCAGCTCCTGGTAGCTTTGTGTTTTGCATTCATTTCTTTTCATATTGGAAGATTAAAACAATAGCTTCTGGTTATCATCCCACATATTATTGATTAAAATCCTTGCCCGAAGACCTTGCATCTCACTTTTCAGCATGGCGTGATTTACTTTTCTTTTTACTCCCTGTAACGTGTGATTAATGCTGATCTCGGGAGTCCCGGTGAGATGAAGCTGGGTGTCAGGTACGATTTGTCAGCTTGGAAGTATAGATTATTTTATGTTTCTCGAACTTTGTGGCCAAGGGAACACAGCTCTTGATTGTTAAATCCATCCACACTTTCCCTTGGGCTATGAAATGCCAGAAACATTAAATAGCCCACTTAATACATAACCTCATTCTGTATGCTTGACTATTTTGTTTTTAATTTTTCTTCCCTTTCCCGGCTGCTCACATGAAATGGGATCAAAGAAAAAAATTATCCTCACTGGATTTTGTTAAAATATTAATAGGTTCGGGTTGACTGGCTAAATTGAATATCTTTGCTGATCTCACTTGCATGTTTAACTTGTGCTTAGGAAAATATGTTTCCTAGGTGATAACCTTTTATGTACCAGGCTGACTTCATTGAAATGCATAGAGATAAAAATATGTCACGCTCAGCGGCTATGCTATTCTTGTGTGGCACTGTGATTATTCAGATGGTAATTGACCCCCACCTGTAGACAGCTCCGATTCTGTAGTCAATCATTTCATTTGATGTTAAAATATGTGAAAGTACAATTATATAATTTACATTACAAATCATGCTGAATGCCAAGGGTCTCTGAACTGCTGACAAATGCAAAGGAATCGGGGTTGCGAGGAGAGAACTGTGGTCAATAAATGAAGTGAATTACACCGGGCGAAGGGTTCAACTTCTCTTATTTGTGTCCACAACAAGAGCTTTTGTGCATGTGTCATTGAAAGAGTGCCTATGGCCTTCTCTCTGCACCGTAAATGGCAGCCTTTCTAAGAACTCAGAACTCCCCTTTTCCTGGAAAAGAATTGCTCCTCGCTGGCTTCCATTAAGTAGAGAAGTGAGAGCTTGTGAAGGTAGAAAGGGAAAGCCCGACTATAAAGGTCTGGGCGGTGAAGGCGGCTACTTGACTCTGATGAGCGGTAGTTGTGTAAGAGGGTTGTAAGTTTCCAAACCCCAGGTCTTGGCCATCAAACTCAAACTCAAAACTTGTATTAATGATATTAGGAGTCATGGCTATTATTGACCTAGGTTTTTTTTCTTTTTTTCTTTTTTTAAGAGAGGTTTTTGCTATAGGGCACATGCACTCGCCAGAAAGACAGAGAGACACAGAGAGACAGAAAGTGAGAAATCACCCCCCAGGAGGGATGGCCATGCCGTAATCCCTTCTCCTCCATTCTCCTCTCAGGATCTTGGGCACACATGAACACGCGCCCGGCGTGAGTTTAAGCCACCGGGTCTGGGACTCGAACCACGATCAACTACATGGGAGTCCAGTGACATAGCCATAACTGCTGGTTCTTGAAAGTATAATGATTTATTCCTTCCACGAGTGAGAGAAAGAGAAAGACAGCTCCAACAGGGTGTCCATGTTGCCATCCACTCTGTCTCAATGAGCCAGGATCACGGGCACGTGTACACAGACCTGGCATGCTCATCGAGGTTCTGGGATCTCTCAACTCTAGCACCTTTCTCATGTGAGTCTAATTGAGTTACCATGAACCACCACCGGGCTGCTATCTAACTTCTACTGTGGTAGCAGCACTGGGTTATGTATTTTGCATCCATTTTCTAGTTAACTCTTACAGCATCCATGAAGCAGGTCTACTCTCATGCATTCCCCTTTCAGATGAAGAAAATGGGCACAGAGTGGTTATGGGACTTGCCCAAGGCCATTTAATTAGAAAGTGGGAAAGCAGGGATTTGAACCTAAGTTTCTTGTCTGATCTGGTGGCCACTCTGCTCTTCCAGATCAGGCACCAGACACAGAGACAACATAGGATCAGGGGGGTGTACAGGACAGGGTGTCTGTATCAGAAGGGGTTAGGGGAGAACTCGTTGGTTGGGGGTGGGAGTGGGGATCCTTGGTGGGGGTGGCCCATGCAGGGAACTCACCAGCTGTAGGGTTCCCAGTGGAGATGACGCATCTACTGTTGTATGTGGAGGCCAACTTCAGTCTGACTCGAGAGCTTGCTGATGAGTGAGCCTTCAAGAGCTCTTGTAGGTCAGGGAAGGAGGCAGGATGATCTCTCCCAAGGATACACAATGCTTCTGGCACGGGCACCATCCAAGTCCATACGCTCGCCCACTCTTTTGCCACATTTCCACAGCAGCTGGGCTGAGTGGTCCGCAGGGCACTGGCTTCCGGAGAACTACTGGACCAGGCACATGAAAGAAAAAGCTCCACTCCCCTCAAAGTGATTTGGGGCGCCAAGGGCTGGGTTTGTTTCTGATGTGGACACCTGATCCTTGAAATGTGTTGGCAATCCTGCCCTGTTGGCCAAAAAGTGCCAGTTTGCTGCCAGTTCCCCTCACACAGGCATGAGCTGGCTTCTGAGCAGCATCTGCCTGGCGGTCTTCATGAAAAGCACAGCGTGGACTGTATCACCTGCAGTCGGTGTTTGTGCTAGACAGCCATCTAGTGCCGTTTGCCGTCTCTCACCCCGCACCCTCTTAACCGCTGAGCACAATGGCTGAGAGTGCACAGTCTGGAGACGCGTACCTGAGTTCAAATCTCTGCTATGTGCTAACTGAGATCTGAAACTCGGCTTGCTTTCCGTGTCCTCCTTTGTAAGCAAAGTGGCCAGTTGTATCCACTTTGTAAAGTTGTTAGAAGATTTAAATGAGTCAAAATGCAAAGCACCAGGCCCATCTGTGGAGCAGCAGTAAAATGTGATGTGCTGCCAGGCTGACCTTCATGGGAGGGTTCTGAGTTCATGTCCAAAGACCTCCCTGAGTATTCTAGGAGAGTGCCAGGCCGTGAGCTGCGTCTGGCTGCAGCTGGCAGTGGACGGTGGTGTTGAAAGCTTAACGAGGGTGCGTGTCTCTCTGTCTCTGTCTTACTCAGGGAAAAAATAAATAAACAAAACTTTAAAAAGAAAGCGAAACACTTAGAACAGTGCTTGACACATAGTTAGATAATAAGACAGGGTAATTTTTTTTTTATCATAAATAAGGATTAGCTGTTTTACTCTATTGTAGGTCCAAGGTAGACACAAACTCATTTGCAATAAAGATTAATTTTTTTTTCGAGAGGTTTTTCCTATAGGGCGCGTGTGCTCGCCAGAAAGACAGAGAGAGACAGACAGAAAGCGAGAAATCACCCCCCAGGGGGGATGGCCACACCGCAATCCCTTCTCCTCCATTCTCCTCTCAGGATCTTGGGCATACACGCACACGTGCCCAGTGTGAGTTTAAGCCACCGGGTCCAGGACTCGAACCGTGATCGGCTACTTGGGAGTCCAGAGCCATAGTCATTACACCAACCGCTGGTCTCAAAGCTTAAAATAAATACACAACTACTGAATATTGTTTTAAATTCTGGGGGCTGGGCACTGCAATCTGGAAACCCCAAAGAGTCATATTCAAACCCTGGACTTGGTATTCAAACCATCCCCAAACTATACTCTGCTCACCTTTGTTGCGTTGTCTCCTATTAACAGCTCCCCAGATGTCTTAGGCTCCGCTGGTTTAGTTTAAAAACAAAAGCTGTTTTGTCATTTTACCAGGAGGCAGTATCGCCTAGTGGTTAGGCACGCACAGCTAGGTTTGAATCTCAGCTTATGCCGTCTTAGCTGTGTATTATCAGTTACTCAATCCTCTGTGCGTCTCAGCTTTCTCATCTATAACATGGCGATAATAATAGCATCTACCACATTAGAGAGATTAGGAGGATTAAATGAGTTAGTTCATAAAAGTTTTTAGCACAAGGTTTGGCCAAAGCCAGTGCTCCTTAAATGCGTGCTAATTGAGTCATTGGTATTATGGTCACATTTACATGTTAAATAAAAGTCATTAAGCCTGCGTAATGGACCAAAGAATAAAGCGGTGACTGCCATGCCCAGGCTTTCTGAAGACTATTTTAGGAGCGCCAAGGCCCTTTCTTCCCCACTGGAGACCGCTCAGCAGACAGCTGGAGATGTGGGAATGCTGACCTGAGAGCGGGCTGGCCATTCCTCCCCTCAATCAGATATCCCGGCAACAGAAATCACCCACTCGGTGAATGAGCCAGACACCCTGGCCAGGAGAAATTTCCCAGGCATTTTTTTCTGTACTCATTTTGAAAGTGAATTGAGACATTATCTTTAATTAAAGTGGCAATCTGCCCCCATGAGTTTCCTGTCCCCAGATGCTTAAATGTTGGCCTCTGTTTTGTCCCTTCCCTGCCTTCCCTTCCTCCTATTAATTTCCAGCCCATTCCAGGGCCAGTTTACTAAATTGGTTTTAATGGAAATTTAGCCAACACGAATAATAATGAAATGTAAAATTATTCCTTAGCTAATGAACAGCCAGCGGCTTTGGGGTTAATCGTTTGCTTCTGGTGTCAGCTTATTTAGATTGAAATAGAATTGTAATAGGACTCCAAAATAAGTGTTTCATCTCCTTGATCATCATTTACCTTAGGGTTTATTCTTTATCATTAGTCATTGTTTAGTAATCGCTCCCATTTTGGATCCACTTGTGAATTAATTAATTACCTAGTTAAACTTGAGTGGTTTTCTTTTTCTTAAAAAAAAAAATCTTTTCTCACCTTGTTATCTACAGACTGTACTGTGAAGGCAATGTTAACTAAGAAAGTGAGGATAATACTTTATGCTAGCATTGTGCTTTTATTTCAAAACTATCCTTATGCACTGTCTTAATCATTTCAGAGCTGCTATAATAAATTGCCATAGACTGAGTTGCCTGAACAAGGAACATCTATTTCTCATATTTCTGGAGTCTTAGAAGTCCAAGATGGAGATGCTTGCAGGTCTGGTGTCTAGCAAGGTCCTGTTTCCTGCTTGGCAGATGGGGTCCTCTTCTAGCTTCACATGGCAGGGGTTGGAAGGATGGGGTGGGGGAGTGGGAGGCCAGCAAGCTTTTCTTTTCTGTCTCTCCTTATAAGGATATTAATCCCATTCATGCGGGCTCCACCCTCATGACTTAATTATTTCCCAAAGGTCTCACCTCCTAATACCATCACATTGATAGTTAGGATTTCAACATATGAATCTTGAAGGACACAAACATTCACTCCGTAGCACACAGAAAAATAGCTTTCTCACTGGTCTTTGCACCATTTGGTTATCTTGACCAGCTACGTATCAAAGGGACTCTCAAGTCTGCCATGGCTGAAGATGACCTCTGACAGCTCCACAGACCCCCCTCAGCTGCTTCCAAACAAAGGACTGAGGAACAGGCAGCATGGCAGCTATCTATGGCCAAAAACTCATCTGTCTTCCTAGGACTCAGTGTGTCCTATTTCAAAAGGTTGGGAGTTAGATCACTAGATCAATGCTTTTTAAACTTGTGGAGGTTCTTCAGGAGTTATTTCTGAGGACATTGGTAGATCGGTGGGGGGAGAGGAAGAGGAAATTGTTCAAGAAGTAGTTCTTCTATAGATAGGTTCACTGAGTGAGTTTTTGTTTGGAAAAATAAAAGGATGGTAGTGGTGTGGGGAGTGTTGTATTCTTTCTCTAATGAAAAATTTTAAACTTTGGACCACATGCAAGTTTTTCAAATTTGGCTACATCAAAACCACTCAGAAAGTGATTTCTTGGATATGCCACTAAAACATAGGTAACAAAAGAAAAAAGAAATTGGACTAAATAAAAATTAAAAACTTGTGTGTGTCGAAGGACACAATCAACAGAGGGAAAAAGGCAACCCATAAACTGAGAGAAAATATTTATTAATCATATATATGAGAAAGAACTAGTATCCAAAATATATAAAGAACTCATAGAACTCAATAACAAAAAACGAACAACCCAATTCAAAAATAGGCAAAGGAAATGAATAGACATTTCTCAAAAAAAAAAATATATATGAATGGCTAATACACACATGAAAAGACGCATTCCTAATCATTAGGGAAATGCAAATCAAAACCATGTGAGACCCATTAGGATAGTTACTCTCAAGAAAACAAAAAAAGGAACAAAAATATTCTCTATATCCTTG
Organism: Tupaia belangeri chinensis; assembly: GCF_000334495.1. Lineage (NCBI taxonomy): Eukaryota > Metazoa > Chordata > Mammalia > Scandentia > Tupaiidae > Tupaia > Tupaia belangeri. Next base: position 2,800,173 of record NW_006159713.1, on the reverse strand, counting down.
TTGTCAAGAGTGTAGAGAAATTGAGACCCTTATACACTGTTGGTGGGAATGTAAAATGATGCAGCCACTGTGAAAAACAGTATGGTGTTTTCTCAAAAAATCAAAACTATAATTACTGTATGATCTAATAATTTTACTTACTTACGTATACCCAAAAGAATTGAAAATGGGAACTTGAAGGGATATTTGTACACCCAGGTTCATAGCAGCACTATTCACAGTAGCCAAAAGGTGGAAACAACCCAAGAGCCCATCAATAAATACTGATAAACAAAATGTAGTATATACCTAAGTAGAATAGTATTCAGTCTTAGGAAGGAAAGAAATTCTAACATATGTGGCAGGACATTATGCTAAGTGAAATAAGCCTGACACAAAGGACAGATATTTTATGTTTTCACCTCGGCAAGTTACCTGAAGTAGATGAACTTATAGAGACAGGAAATAGAATGATGGTTGACAGAGGATGGAGGGGAAATAAAAATGATAGCTTAATAGGTACAGCATTTCAGGGCCAGCAGGTGGCATGGTGGTTAAGGTACTGGACACTCCCACGTGGTTGACCATAGTTCGGGTCTTAGACCTGGTGGCTTGCTTTCTCACTCTTTCTCTCTCCCTCTGTCTCTCCCTGGGCAAATTAAAATGAATGAATGAATACAAATTTTTAAAATAGGTACAGTGTCTCAGTTTTGCAAGATGAAGAGTGTATGCACGGCTGGTGTGATGATGTTGCCACAGTGGGAATGTAGTTGTTCTGTTATAAAGGGGTTGGACCAAGAGATCTCCAAGTTCTCCTTTTACCCCTAAGGTTTTATGATTTTTATGAATTGAGAATTTGTGAATCACGCACAGGATCTATGGTAAAATAAGAGTCTAGATACCCCATGTTTAAGAGTATGGACTAGAGGGACTGGTAGGTGGCGGGGTGGTTAAGGGTGCTGGACTCCCACATGGCCAACCATGGTTTGAGTTCTGGACCTGGCAGCTTGCTTTCTCACTTTTTTTTTTTCTCTCTCTCTGTCCATCTCTGGTCAAATTAAAATAAATATATAAATATAATAAATAAAATAAGTAAAATTCAATGAAATAATTCTTTAAAAAAAAAAGAGTATGTACTAGAATGTGACATGTCTGAATTGTGTTCTCAGCTCTGTCACTTACTATTGGTACAATCGCTGGAAGTTGCTTAAATTCTCTCATCCTCAATTCGTTTGTCTGTGTAATGGGATAATAATTACATGAGTGGAGTAATCCTACCTCAGGGAATGATTGCGTGGGGTCATTGACAAAATACGTGGAAAATATTTAGTGCAGTGATACACTGAGCAGATTATTAATGTATCAGTTCACCTGTCACATATTGAGCACCTGCTAGAAGTCAAACAGGGTGCTAGGTGTGCCGAGTTATACTGACCAAGTCCTACCAGGAGGCTAACGAAAGATTTTGGAAAAAGGTTAAGTGGTAGTAAAGGAGTAAAAATTTTAAAAGTAGATTGATTTATGGGGCCAGCAGGTGACGTGGTGGTTAAGGCACTGGACTCTCATTTGACTGACTGTGGTTTCTCACTTTCCTTCTTTCTCTGTCTCTTTGGTGAGTGCATGGGTCCTATAGCAAAATTTTAAAAAATAATAATAAAATTAAATAGATAATTCTTAAGGAAAAGTAGATGGAGTTCTGATGACAGCATATTTAGATTAGGCTGCTAATTAATTTTCATTTAGAAAGGCCGGGAAATCCTAATATATTTCTGTTTTTAAGGCTGTGTCTAATTCCTAAAACTCCTGCAAGTGAATTTAGCGTTGACCACTCAGAAGGAAGCCCACTCCAACTTTACTCCTGGAATTTACTAGAAGGCCAGAGAAAGGTACTTTAGATTTGTATTCCAAGGCAGAATCAGACTAAAGACTACCCAAAGAAGTCAGGACCAGCCCTTGGCAAACTGCTAAGCTTTATGAACTGTGGTATCAGTGGCTGAAGGGGCCTTTGGCAGCTAAATCAACAACTTCCTCCTCTTGCTAGGGAAGCTGAGACCCAGAATGGGGAAGACCCTCTAGCATCTCTCAGGAAGTCAGAGCACAGAGGGAGTACACCTGTGATCTTCTGATGGGCCATCCACCTGGCTTTGTACTGTACCCCACTGAGCAACCTCCCTCCATGAGGTGTTCTATCTCCCTGTCCTCAGCGGGCTTTTCATCCAGCCCTTGTTAAAACTTACCTTTCCAATCATCTGTGTACAACCCTTGCTCATTCTGATTGGAACCAAAGGGAAAATTGTCCCTTGATGGGGACATTTGCAGCACTGTGGCAAACTAATTGCAAGACGTTTCTTAGACTGGAAGCTTGTGATTTCTTCAGGTGACTCCTAGACAGCACTTGCCTTCTCCCACAATGCTCTGCTTCAAAGGATGGCTGATCCTGACTGTAGTTACAGTTGTAGAATTGAAAGGCCCAAAGATCTCCTAAGCATTTCCCAAAGTTGCCAGATATTCATCATCATCTAGCATACTTTCTTAAAGGGCAGAATTCCCAACTTTCTTCTCAGAAATTCTGATGCAGTCAATTCTATGTGGAAACTGGGATTCTGCATATTCCACGGCCTCCAGATAATTTTGGGATTCATCTAGCTAATTCACTGTTTCCCTCCTCTGTCTCCTTTCTCCACATAAATTACATAGGAGAATGTCAAATCTCAAAGATAAGAAATAAAATGTCCATGTATGTAAAAACAGTACTAGAATCCACCTGCCTTTAAAAAAATAATGCATCCTTTTCTTCAAAAGCTTCAGAGCAGACCATAAAAGGATAACCCTTCCTTTGTCACTCATGACCTTGACAGTTGAACAGTTTTTTCTCATCTCACCTTCAGGACAAGCATCGTCATTTTCCTTTGGCAACAACTTCACAGTTATCCCGCCCAAGAATTCTCTATAAAAACACCCCATGCCAGTTCACAGAGAGGAGTAACACCATGCGGGGATCAAATCTCTCCTAAAATTATAAAAGAAAGACATCAGCATCTAAATATATCAGCCATGATAAGCCTTCTATTTTTTGATCCATTGTTGTATGGCTTGAGATTCAGAGTTCTTAGTGTGCTAAGTAAGCTTTGCTGAAATTAGACCGTAGATATTAAAAGCAATTAATGTTCCCCTCTTTTGTTTTTATTTATTTATTTAAGTCTCACAATGCAATTACTTAAGAGACCTTCCAGACGAAATCCTGAGAATCATTTTCAATCAGCAGAATGAAAATGTTGCCTTTTGTGATGTGGCAAATAAACGACATGTAGAAATAACTCTCTTATATGTCGCTGTGTACTATTCATTAAGGGCTAATTGCCGTGGTCTCTAAATGAAATACGGCAAACCGTTCCACCTCTGTGCCAGTTTGTTTAAAATCTGCAAAGCTTTATTATTAACACTATTTAATTATGAGAATGTCAGCCATGGAGAATTCCAAACCCACACTTTCCCTTCATCATTAGCAACAGGGCAAAAATGAAACACTTTTGACAATGAAGGGTTCATATTTCAAGCTTATACAGTAGCTGCTAAAAGGCTATACTCAGAAAATCAATTTTATTAAAGTCCTTCGAGCACTAAAGGGACTTGCGTGCACTAAGCAATTTTAAAAACATGTCCATGAGCTGCGACTTTTTGATTCATGTTTTTAGCGGGGTTATTTTTGAGTATTTTCAATATTGTCTCCTTACAGCGGGGTCAGAAGTGATTTGGGGAAGGGGCCATCAGGGCCAAGGGAACATGTCCTCACCATTTTTTCCTGCCTCAATTTCCATTATACGTGAGATCTGTGGAACAGGCAATCCAGAAGAGAGGTCAGTGACAGTGCAGAGAATTTGTATAGGTGGGAATGGGAAGAGAATGCAGTGGAGCAAGGAGGACACTAAGAGAGGTCAGTGACAGTGCAGAGAATTTGTGTAGGTGGGACTGGGAGGAGAACGCAGTGGAGCAAGGAGGACACCATCTTCCCTATTGTATTTTGCTTTATTTTATGTTTTGACTTTATTTATTGACAAAGAGGTAGAGGGTTTACACTCGACAGGGTCTCAACATGCCATAATCACACCCCTGCCAATCTTCCAGCCTTTCAGTCAGCCAGAATCACAAGCACCCCCTGTTGGCTAGGTCTACCTGGGACCTGAACCCTGGACCTCCTTACATGCCTCCCTCATCACACAGCAGCGTTCCATCTCCTATACCACTGAGGTTGGGCCTTAGGGTTTCTTTCCTCTCCCTCCTCTTCCTCCTCTTCTTTCTCTTCTTCTGTACATTTAAAACTTTGGAGAATGGCTCAAAGCCACAGAATTACCAGCTTAGGCTCTAAAGCATGCATGATACTTCCCCAGCTTTCTAAATTCTACCAGCCCTTCTAGAATCGTGTTTTATTCCAATCCTTCACTTGGCAATTCACTGTTACTATAAGCATTTACACAGCTTATTTTTGTCTTCGAACTTGTCTGTTGGTGATTTTTGTGTCTTGTCTCTTGAGAAAGGTCTTGAGTGTTCTGAAGCCAGAGATCACAGATCCATGATGGAACTCTCAAGTCAACCAACTCTTTACCTGAACTATTAGTTTACCCTTTAATTACTACTTAACTTGTGGCCTAACTCTGTGTCCAACCTTCTTGTAAACTCTTTGGAAGTATGTGGCCTATATCATAAGAGTGTCTAGATTGGTGCTTGGCATATAGGATGCTCCACGTATGTTAGTTGAGTCTTTTAGTTTATTAATAATCTTTGTACTCGTGTGTAGCTTCCATATAGCCTGGTTCAGCGCTTTTGTCCTTAGTAGGCATGCAATGACTTGTTTTAGTATTATGACTTTAGTACAGGTTGAGTATTCCTTATCTGAAATGCTCAGAACCAGAAATGCTTCAGGTTTCAGACTATTGTTTTAAATTTTGGAATATTTACATATATGTAATGAGCTATCTTGGGGATGGGACCCAAGTCTAAACACAAAATTCAGTGTGTTTCAAATACACGTCATACTCAGCATGGAGATAATTGTATACAATATTTTGGTATTGTATGGCCCAGCCAGTGGTATAGGTGATAACTTACTGACCTGCCATGCTGAAAGCCAGATGACCCACTGTGGGTTCAGATCCTGAGTTGACCTGAAGCAGGCCAGGCACACGTATACCCAAGATCCTGACTGGCTAGAGGGCCAGAGGAAGGGGGTCAGGGTATTATGAGACCCTGTCAGGGGTGCCTCTCCATCTCAAGAAATAGGTAAATAAACTTTAAAAAGTTTTGTATGCATTTGACCTCAGTCCATCATGTGAAGTTAGGTATGGAATTTTCCACTACGGGCATCATGTAAGCACTCAAAAAGTCAAATTCTAGAACATTTCAGATTTCAAATATTCTGAATAGGGATACTCAAGCTATATTTTAATATCATTCAGTATTGTAGTACAATTATTTTTGGACTAATTGGGAGGTGGCAAGGGAACTAAAGTGTAGGCAAGTCAATCACCCTGAGTCTAACGCCTGATGCTGCCTATCTTGAGTTATATTGTCTTCTCAAGGAGGATGGCTAACTACTTTTCTTTTTTTTTTATTGCTAGAGAATGTGGTAAAAAGAGAGATAAAGTACTCCCAAATGGGGTGTGGGGTGTGGTCACATTGCAATTCTTTTCGCTATCTCTCTTTTCTACAGAAATTGGAATTTATTTATTTATTTATTTATTTATTTATTTATTTATTTTTAATTTTGCTGTAGAGTGTGTGCACTCACTGGAGAGAGCAAGACAGACAGAGGGAAAGTGAGAAATCACCCCCAGGGAGATGGCCATGCCACAATCCCTTCTCTTCCACTTTTCCCTCAGGATTTGGGGCATGTGCGCACAGGTGCCTGGGGTGATTTTCAAGCTGCCAGGTCCGGGACTTGAAGTGTGGTAGGACATGCTGGAATCCAGTGCTTTAACAACTACGCCACCTTCTGTTTCTAGTACTGGGATTCTAATAGTGGTGGGCTATGTGGAATTCAGTCCCCAGTGCATAGCACTTACCCACAGTGCCATGGGGCCAGTGGATTGATTACTTTAAGGAAAGAACTGAGTTTTATACTTTTTAATTTCTCGCCTAATTCAGAGTAGTGGCATCATGAAAGCACTCAAAAAGTCAAATTCTAGAACATTTCAGATTTCAAATATTCTGAATAGGGATACTCAAGCTATATTTTAATATCATTCAGTATTGTAGTACAATTATTTTTGGACTAATTGGGAGGTGGCAAGGGAACTAAAGTGTAGGCAAGTCAATCACCCTGAGTCTAACGCCTGATGCTGCCTATCTTGAGTTATATTGTCTTCTCAAGGAGGATGGCTAACTACTTTTCTTTTTTTTTTATTGCTAGAGAATGTGGTAAAAAGAGAGATAAAGTACTCCCAAATGGGGTGTGGGGTGTGGTCACATTGCAATTCTTTTCGCTATCTCTCTTTTCTACAGAAACTGGAATTTATTTATATATTTATTTATTTATTTATTTTTAATTTTGCTGTAGAGTGCGTGCACTCACTGGAGAGAGCAAGACAGACAGAGGGAAAGTGAGAAATCACCCCCAGGGAGATGGCCATGCTGCAATCCCTTCTCTTCCACTTTTCCCTCAGGATTTTGGACATGTGTGCACAGGTGCCTGGGGTGATTTTCAAGCTGCCAGGTCCGGGACTTGAAGTGTGGTAGGACATGCTGGAATCCAGTGCTTTAACAACTACGCCACCTTCTGTTTCTAGTACTGGGATTCTAATAGTGGTGGGCTATGTGGAATTCAGTCCCCAGTGCATAGCACTTACCCACAGTGCCATGGGGCCAGTGGATTGATTACTTTAAGGAAAGAACCAAGTTTTATACTTTTTAATTTCTCACCTAATTTAGAGTAGCGGTAGACAACCTGGGCTTTGCCATCACATAGGCCTCAACCAAGGAGGTATTTTATGGTGTCTCTGAGTGACTTTGGGCTCCTTACCTGACTTTTCTAGGCCCTGGTCTCTCTATAGGTCAAACAGAGACAGTCGTGCTTATTTCACAGTGTTATCCCAAGAGTGAAATGAGAGACTGCACGAGCATCGTTTAGTGCTGGATTGGGTACGTGTTAGACGTGGGCATTGTCGACGACGAGAGCAATTACATCACAGCTATTTGTTTGAATGGGACAGGGTTAAGGAGTCGGTGCAGTTTCCATTTCAGTGTACAAGTATAGTGGGGAAGCCAGAGCATTCAAGTCCAGTCCCAACTCTCTGTGACCCCAGACAAAGCCTTTCACATCTCTCTTACCATCTTTGAAATGGGTCTGATCATATTTAACCTGTTTGCATCTCAACACTGTTGCACAACTAACGTAAAACAATAGATCTGAAGGGCGTGTTCCAAGTGCTGTGCATCATTACTCAGCTCCTATTTAAGATATGCATTTTCAAGGCCTTTACACTGGCCCAGCTCATTCCACTGTGGAGAGGACACGTGTGGTCAAACACCCTGTCTTCCATGACATGGTAAGGCTAACCCTTGCTTAATAATAACATTTATTGAGGACTAGCTATAAGCTGGCACTATTCCCATCATTTTGCATGTTAATTCATTTAATCCACACAACAAACCACGTCGACAAGTGTTATTCCCCTCTCATTTACAAATGAGGAAGCTGGGGGCCAGCAAATGACATATGAGTTACATCACTGGACTCCCATAGGGCCAACCGTGTTTGGAGTCTGGGACTCAGTGGCTTGAAAATCACTCAAGATAAGTGTGTGAGCATACTCAAGATCCTGGGAGGAGAATGGAGGAGAAAGGATTGTGACATGGCCGTCCCTCTGGTGTGTGTGGGGGCGATTTCTCACTTTCCTTCTCACTGTCTCTGTCTCTCTCTGGTGAGCTGGTGGAACCTAAGGTAAAAACTTCTAAACAAACAAACAAACAAAAACAAATGAGAAAACTGAGGCTCAGGGAGGGGAGGTGATTTGCCTCATATCACGCACCTACTAAGTAGCAGAGGAGGGATTCAAACCCACATAGAGCAGGCTTTTTCTACTCTCAAGCTATTTGTTCCTAGATAAGCTATTTCCTTTTTCTGGGTCTCTGCCTTTCCTTTCTCAAGCTAAGAGACTCGTTTTCCCCTGATCCATCTTGGATCCTGGAAGGCCTCAGAGATGAAAAGAAGGAGAAAGAAGAAGATTTTTAACAATAAAGGTGGAGAAAGGACATGGGGAACAGGGCTCTGTTTTAATAAAAACATAAACATATTTTAATTTTCAAATTATTGACATTTTCATATTCATCTCCCCTCCTTGTATGATCATTTCCAAAAAACCTTCCCACTTCAAGTTCAGATAAAACACTCCCTATCACCTGGTCTATTTCTTTTCACTTTTTTTTTAGTTTCCCATTTACATCTTTAATTGAATTGAAATTTATTTGAGCATAGAGCGTGAGGTGAAGCTCTAACCTTGTACTTTCTAAATAGTTCACTTCCTCCTCATGATTTCATCAAATCATTATTAATGTCCCTACTTATTGGAAATACCTCCTTTATCAAACAAATGAATATGTAAATTTGAGTATGGTTTTGGACTTTCTCTTAGTCTGCGGACATCTGTCTACTTGTGTTTTAATACCACAGTTGCTGGCGTTGATTGGTTAAGATCAATCAATACCCAATGTCTGCATATTAATACCATTCCAAGCTGAGAACTTTGAATGTGAGGTTGAAGATAAGGAGCACCTGTTACTGGCAGGACTTCACATGCCTGGGCAGCCTTCAATTAGAACAGTGCAGAGTTCTGTCAAGGTGCTGATGGACAACCTAGCGTTTGCCAGTTAGTCATTTATTCTCAAATGGTGGGAGGGAAGTCTTCACAACCATCGTGGGAACATTTGTAAAAGGCAAGGACAAACAAGTTGGTTAGGTGAAGTGCTGAGAAGGTAAGGCTTGGGGCCAGCAGGTGGTGTGGTGGTTAAGGTGCTGGACTCCCACATGGCTGACTGTAGTCTGAGTCCTGCACCTGGTGGCTTGCTCTCTCACCTTCTTTCTCTCTGTCTCTCTCTGGTGAGCACACATAGTATCACTGCAAATTTTAAAAATATAATAATAAATGATTATTTTTTTAAAAAGGAAGGGAGGCTCCATTTGTCTTACAACCTTTAGAGACACGGATCATTTTCCATGCTCACCCAATGTGACCCCATGGTATAGATTTGGACAAAGGCAGTCACTTCAGTATGTGGAAAAATCCATGTGGTTCAGGGGAAGCAGCCAGTGAGCAAAACAACAACACCTAAAAAAAAAGATCAGATGAGGTGACATGTAGAACACAGTTCTTTGCATGCTTTAAGCAAAGTTCATCTTACTCAACCTCACACAGCATTTAACATAGCTGATCCTTTTCTCCTTCAGGAAGTACGTTCCCCAGGATGTCCTGGCACCTCCACAGCAATCCTTCTTCCTTCCTTCCTTTTGTTTGTTCATTCATTCGTTCCTTCCTTCCTTCCGATTTCCAGAGGGTGTGTGTACTCTCCACAGACAGAGAGATGGGTAAGGAGAGAGCACCCCCAATGAGGCATGGTCCTGCTGCAGTCCCTTCTCCATTTCTCCATTCCATAGGGATTCCAGATACACATGCACATGTGCCAAGCATGTTTTCAAGCTGATGGGGATGGGATTAAGCTGTATTTGCTCATGTGGAATCCAGCTCCCTTAACCACTAGACTACAGGGTTGGTCCAACAATTCTTTATTCATTGGAGGTCTTTTTTTACCTCTTCTATCTTTAAATGTTGAAGCATCTCCAATCTCAGTCCTGAGATCTCTTCTTTTCCCTCCCTTCTGTTTCCTTTCTCCCTTTTTCTGTCCTCTTCTCTGGCTTTGGTGAGTTTCTTCTTTGCCTCTTCATCTAGTCTCACGGCTTTAAATACCATCTGAAACATACCTACAAAAGAGACTTCTCTCTTAAACTTCAGGCTCATGTGTCTAATTGTCTACTCAACATCTCCACTTAGGTATCTAAAAGGCATCTCAAACCCAGCATATATTCACAAATTCCTAATCTTCTGGTCCACGCCATCAAAATCTTTTCCCTAGATGATAGTAATCACCACCTAATCAGTCTCCTCCTTTCCTTTTTTTTTTTTTTTTTTTGGAGAGGTTTTTTGTTTGTTTGTTTTTGTTTTTGTTTTTGTTTTTTGCTATAGGGCGCGTGCACTCACCAGACAGACAGAGAGAGACAGAGAGACAGAAAGCGAGAAATCACCCCCCAGGGAGGATGGCCACGCCACAATCCCTTCTCCTCCATTCTCCTCTCAGGATCTTGGGCATGCACACACACGCATCCGGCGTGAGTTTTAAGCCACCGGATCCGGGACGCAAACTGCGGTCGACTACGTGGGAGTCCAGCGACATAGCCATTACGCTAACTGCTGGTCCCAGTCTCCTTTCCCTTTTTGTCAGTCATTTATGGAACCAAGAATCTGAGTTCTCTTGTCAAAATCTCAATCTGATCGTGTCTTTGCACTGATCGAAACCCTCCAATGGCTTCTCCTCTTACTTGGAGGGAAAGTTAGATTCTTACAATGGCCCATGAACCATAAATGATGTGCTCTACTCCCCCTAGCCTGACTTCCTCCCGTTTTCTCCCTCTCTCATCCTGCTCTGGCCAGACGTGCGGTTTTGTTGCTCTTTCTCAGGACCTCTGCACTTGCTGTTCCCTCTCCCTACATTGTTCTTCCATCAGATTTCCATGGGGTTTACACCCTTACTTCCTTCAGGTCTCTGCTCACATGTCACCCAAACATTGAGCCCATCCCTAACCACTACTGATGAAACAGTGAACCCACCTCCTTGCCATTATTATCTTCTGGGCCTGGTTTTTTTATTTCTTTCTTGAGCTTGTCACCACCTCTTATATTTATGCCAGGCACACAGTAGGTGCTTATTACTATTTGTTGAATAAATGAGTGAGTGATGAATGAGGTCTGGCAAGCATGAATTCCTATGCAAGCAGGTAGTGTCTGTCCAGGGAGCTTCCTCCTCCTGTGGTGGAGGGATATCCCCCAAAACCCCTCGTTCTCGGTGTTTCTTATGGAAGGAGTTTGCTTTGTTCCCAGGTTTCCAAAGTCATGGAGAGAAAGCAGAGTTTCCCAAAGCCTCTAAAATGTGGGTCCTGGCGATAAGTTTGGCAGGTTGGGGCCGGCTAGGCCCGTGGTCAGTGGCTGCAGCAGCTTCTCATCTGGCTCAGGAGAGGCAGGAGGGGAAGGGCTGAAGGTCTTGTTGCCATGGCAGGTGTTCAGATCCCAGTGTTGAAAAGGAGACAGCGCTCCTTTACAAGGGAGACCAAAAGCCACACAGGCTCCCATCATAAACTGCCAAGCTTGCTGTCCTAGGTTTGTCGAGGATTTGTCTGGACTGATTTCCTCCGGGGAAACAGTAATGTGTGTCAGCAATTACTCTTTCAAGTCGAAACACTATCTTTATCACAGGCCACTCAGGCGCTTGCTCCGAGGCTTGTATGGAAGGAAGAGGAGCGATAAAATGAGCCAAATGGCTTCAGGAGGCCTCCCTGGGCCCAGGGCAGGGATGGGGTGGGAGAGGGCACAGGTCCTCCTGCCCAAGCTGTGTCTGCAGGGACCCCAGCCTGGGCAGCTCACAGGAGACGGAAGAATGCCCCAGAGCTGGAGCTCAGAAAAGGAAAGCCAAGCCACACAGGGCCAGTTTTACGCTTTTAGTTCTGAGATAGCGATCGTGGGGAAAAATTCCCTGCGTTTGTGGAATCATAAATTTTTTAAGGTCTCTTGGCTCCACTTTTAAATTTAGTGCCTGAATAAAATGTTGGCTCGAGCTCCATATTCGATTATTAAAAATCATACTCAGGCCTGAGAGACAAGTATTTACACATCTGCCTGCTCATCTGAAGACCCACATATCAAAATGTGGCTCTCATCACGGCGCGGCTTCCTGGGAAGGGAGGCGCAGGAGAACAGAACGGCCACATTTGCTCAATAAGGCGTCGGTCTAGAAAGACTCTGACACTCTGACTCTCTTTCTTGCTTTGCGGAATGCGTTTGTAAGGACACAAGGCTATCCTTTCACCAAATCCCTGTTCGTTTGTTTTGTTTTGTTTTTCCCCTGATTTTTAAGAAATACATTGCTGTATATGTGCAAAGGTGTGTGTGCATACGTTTGTGTAAATGAAGGAGAGAAGGTCTGGAAGGCGACAGATCAAACAATAATGTGGGCTGTCTCTACACAGGGACCCTGCAGGGGAAGGAGTGGGTCCAAGGAGACTTTATCTTTACATATTTGAGGAATATGTAAACACATATTCATTGTTTAGTTAAAATTATTGTTACTACTATTTAAAGGTCTTTGCCATAAGGCGCATGCATTTGCTGGAGAAAAGAGAGACAGAGACAGTGAGAGGGAGAGTGAGAAATCACTCCCCAGAGGGGATGGCAACACACTACAATCCCTTCTTTGCCACTCTCCTCCTGGGGTTTTGGGCACACATGCCTGGCATACTTTTCAAACCACCATGTGCGGGACTTGAACCAAGGTCATCCATTTGGGAGTCCGGCTCCTGAATCACTCTGTCACCTGCTGGCCCCTAACATTATTTTAAAACTAGTACCTGATCACTAATCTGCAAGTCACAGAAAAGAATAACAATGAAAAGAGAAATGAGTTCTATTTCTCCCACCCTAGAGATGACATTGCTGCTCTGTCGGCATTTTGTCTTCAGAAAAGTTTCCTAGTGGCCAGGTCTGCTCACAAAAGGTGTTTGTGCCCGTGTCACTAGGACATTGCTTTTATAGACAGGCAATAGCTTTGGTTGCATTGCCATCTCTCCTAGATGAAAATCAACAATAAAATACCCGGGGAATAAGATGTTAAAAGTGTCCATTTTGGCCCATTTAAAAAACATCTGCACATTTTATTTTTGGTGGATTGTGGATCATAAGAGTCCTAGGCATGATAAATATTTACCCAAATGAGGAGAGAAAGGAAAAATCACTAACAGAAACAGGAGAGGTGGAAGATGCTGAGATAAGAAGAAAACCTCTAATTTCTGTTTTAAAGGGAGCTTAGTAAAAAGACAACTTCCTCCCCACAGTCTATTAGACTCGCAGAAATGCCCTAAAAATACCTCTAGTTCAAATATGGCTGACATGGCACAATAGATAGATTCCTTAAAAAAATTTTAAAAAGGCCTACAAACGGTCCAACAGCTCATCTGTATTTTGCAAACTTTTAACAGGAACTTTAACTGAACTTTAATAACAGCACATGTGTGTACACACACACACACACACACACACACGCACACACACACTTTAAAAGCATCAAAATGAAGCAAAAAAAACATTAACTAGAAAAATTATTTTTAATATTAAGTAATTCTCAAAATAATGTCCTAAGTATGAATGTACAATACAATGGTGATTTTTAATGTTTCCAAAATGAACAAACACTTAAAACAGACATAGCAAGGACAGATATTTCCGTTGAATGACTTGGGTCCTACTTTAAAAATGAACAGGGAGGGGCCAGCAGATGGTATGGTGGTTAAGACACTGAACTCCCACATGGTTGACCATGGTTCGAGTCCCAGACCTGGTGACTTGAGAATCACGTCAGGCACATGTACATGCATTCCCAAAGTCCCAGGAGGAGAACAGAGAGAAGGGATTGCAGCATGGCCATACCCCTGGGGGGTAATTTCTCACTTTCCCTTTCACTGTCTCTCTAGCAAGTACACATGCCCTATGGCAAAAACCTTTTTAAAAAAATGGAAAAGATCAAAGAAATGAATAGATAGTTCTGAGTTAAGAGGAAGAGAGAGAACAACAGGAGAATTAAGAAAGGCCGGCCTGGGGCATGGAGGTTAAGATGGCTGAATCCCATGTGGCTGATGGCCCTATTTAAGTCCTGGATCCAGAAGCTTGAAAAACACACTGGGCAAGTGTGCGTGCATGCCCAGATCCTGATAGGAAAATGAAGGAGAAGGGATTGTGGTGTGGCTATCCCCATGAGGAGGAGGTGATTTCTCACTTTCTCTTTTTCTTCTCTCTGTCTCTCTCCAGCAAATACATGTACCCAATGGCAAATTAAACAAAGAGAAAAGAAAATCAAGGATTGCACATGTAGTAGGAACTAGCCAAGAGAAGAACCCTAACTGCAGCCCTCAGCTGGGGTCTCCTGACCCTTGAATGGGCAAACCTTAGGGCAGTGTCCAGACACCAGCTCAGTTCCCTGGAACTACAACTCAAGACCTCTGGCAAGCAAGTTCCCTTTTGAGGAGCCCCCAGGGGTATATGTGAGCAGCAAGGAGTGAGAGAAGTTAGGTGATGTTTCCAGTGGGGATGCAGAGTCTATGCTCCAAAGACAAGCTCTCTTGTTTCTTTGCTTGAAGCATTGAATCTGTCAATTTTAATCATCTCCATAGCAACTTAACCTCATAAACATAATTTCTCTGCTGGGAAAGCTGGGTCACAAATGAAAAAGACTTGAGTGAAACATTAACATCTTCATCCTGAAAATGGATTCAGGATCAACAAAGATTTAAAGGGCACCTGATACTTCAATCTCCTGAATGACATCCTGTTTGGTACTTTCCTCTGAAACGTCTCCATGGGAAGGGTGCACCTGATAGCCAAGAGTCCGCAACTTTTTCTCCTATTAAGTTAAGAATCCAGCCCCAACCATCCTTTATCCAATGGTCAGTGCTGCAGGGTCTCTACCACACCAGCCTGTCACATCTTCCTGGAGTCATCCTCTGTGTTTGGTCAACTATTCTTCACATGCAAATTTCTAGGTCTCTTTCTTAAGAGCTTCTTGGGCTACGAAGGGCCCATCTTAGTTATGGAGCCCAGAACTTTGACTGAGTTTGTGTTTATAGGGACCACAACTCAGTTGTTCAAGGGAGAGATCCGATTTTTGCAAAAGGTTGTATTAAACAGGATGCCTTCCATAGTAAGTGACAGAAACCTAAATCAAAGGACTTTCACCAAAATAGGGAGCCAATTAACTTATATCACTGAAAATTCCAGCAGTGAGCTTCAGGCCTTGGTTGATCCATAGGCTCAATAATGTCCTCAAATCTCAGTCCCACCATCTCTGCCTCTCCACTCTGCTTCTCCCTGTTGACTTCCAGGGCGGCGAGATGGCCCCAGCATCACCATTCTTCCACTTTCATAGCTCTGGCTTAATGAAAAGGAGGGCTCTTGTCCTCGATGGTTTGGGCCAAAGTTCTGGGAGAGTCCTGGCTGTTATTGGTCCAAACTGGATCACATGCCCATCTCTGCATGAGTGGCTGAGGCCACCGTGTTGTGGAGCTCTGACTGACCAGGCCCACGTCACACTTCCACTCAAGGAGCTGGCATTGGAGTCAATGTCTCCCCAAACACATGGGGACTGTCCATGGGAACTTGTCAGAGGAAAATGGGAGTCTGATAACCAGAAAGAGGGAGAATGGAAGCTGAGTGGAGTGGGTACAGGGGCAGGTAAAAACCAATGAAAGCCCATTATACTGGCTGAAGACACACAGTTCCTGTTCATGGGGAGATGGTTAAAAGATTCTTGAAGGGACATCCCCACAGCCTAGTGGATAAAGGATCTGGATCCCTCGTGGCCAGCTGTGGTTGGACTCTCGGTCCTGGAAGCTTGAAAAACACTCCAGACACATGTGTGTATGTGACCCAGATCCTGGCAGGGTGGAGAAATGGAAGAGAAGGGACCATATCGCATTAGGTAGTTCTCTCTCTCTCTCTCTCTCTCTCTCTCTCTCTCAAGATCATGCACCTTGGCAATTGAAAAAAATAGTTTCTTGAAGAGTTCAAGGAATAACTTGGTGGATTATCCATCCAGTTCAGGAACCTCCGTTGTGAGCACAGAGCAGTCAGCTTCCCCCTTGGGCTTTGGTAAAAGCTTTTCTTCACAAGTTGCCTAGCTTTAGCACCATCATTCACAGCTTTCAGGTTGTTGCCACATTGTTCAGAAGGAAAGTTGATTTTTACACTTAAATTAGGTTGCTTCGAAAAATACAACTAGCTGTTTTTCCTTTTCTCTCCCCTTCCCCACTCCACTTTGTTCGAAGACAATATTCCTGATCTGGGGCCCACTAGAGCTTTTGGGTGTTAAATGTAGACCATGGGGAACGGAAGTGAGAGCATGGCTGGGCCCTAAAGAGTCATTATGAAAAAGTGGTTAATATTGGGCTCCAGGAAGTGCTCTGATACAGCATAAAAAGAGCCCAAATGGTCAGAAACCTGGAACCCAACTGGACTGGCTTCTGTCCTGCAAGGAAAATGTTGGGGGACAAGAATGCACAAGTGATTGTTTAGTCATTGATGACAGACTATCAGGAGCAGATGGACATCAAGCCTAGAGCATGCTGTTACAACATTTTGATCATAATACTACAAGAGACCAAAAATGAAACATGGGGAAAATATCTCAGTGAATACAATGGCAGAATAGCAGCATCTTGATTATGCAATATCCTCTCACCAGGCAGTTCATAAGTGAGTGAGTGCAGATTAACTTTCAACCGGCACTGCAACCAAGAAAATGTAGTTTTAAACAACAGGATCCAATGTTTTGGGCCTATCTAAAAATGTAAATGTATTTAAAGCGATCACTCCCAAAGTTGGTGAAAATGTGGGTACATACTTCTTCACATTGCTCAAAAGGGTACGAAATGGTCTGGTTATTTTGGAGGGCAATGTCTACCCAAAGCTTCAAAATATACATGCCCTTTGACCCAGCAAATCCATATTCAGGAATTTCCCTGAAGAAATGATCAGAAATATTTCTAAAGATATATGTATGGGAATAATTACTGAAGTTTTTTTCTGCAATAGCAAGAAGTTGACAAACTGGCATTTTCAATAATAGGAGATTGGATAAAAGAACCATGAAAAATTACATTTGAGAGTTTGGTGACATCAGAAATGTTTAAAATGTAAGTGAAAATAATAAGCAAATTATAAAATAGTGTGTTAACCATATATAATATATATACACAGATATAAATGAATATATGTATGTGTATATATATATATATATGTGTGTATGTGTGTGTATATACATGCATATACATATATATTACATAGGCTTAGAGAAAGAAAGACTGATAACCTGTAGAATAGTAATTATGATTATCTTTAAGTTTAGGATAATGGGTGACATTTTAATGTATCTGTTTTATATTTTCTATCACACATAAAAAATAATGTTGATGGTGGCTATTATTTATGGACAACTTATCATGTAGCAGTAAATGTGATCAACTCTTTACATAGGCTAATTTATCACACAACTACTTTGTAAAGTAGGTATTATAATTATACCCATTTTACCAATGAGGAAACTAAGGAATATGCCCTCTCAAAGCCCAACTCCTTCTTCTGGACCATGTTCCAGATACCCAGGATCCCAGAGTTCCTTGTTGAAAGGTTTGGGTGGGCCTACAGAACAGGGCCAGTGAGGAGAGAGGAGAATTTTCTATCTGCCATTCAGTTTCACTATTAGCAGATGCTCACATGGTGTGTGCTCTGAGCCAATTCTCCTCTTCTCTCTCTCTCTGTTTTAAAAAATTTTATGTTTTAATTTTTCTCATGAGAGAAAGAGATCCTCAATAGAGACCTCATGTTGTGATCCATCCCCCCAGTCTCAGTCAGCCTAGATCATGGGCATGCACATATGTGTGTACACACCCAGTGTGCACAGGGAGGCTCCAGGACGCAAACCCAGGACCTTCCTGTGTGGGTTTAATTGTAGAGTATGGCATTACTGCTGTGCCACTGTCTGGTCCTTATTCCCTTTCTTTAACCTAAAAGGAATGATTGGGTCATTGGAAAAGCCATGACACATTTTTGCATAGAATTTTACCAATGAGGAAACTAAGGAATATGCCCTCTCAAAGCCCAACTCCTTCTTCTGGACCATGTTCCAGATACCCAGGATCCCAGAGTTCCTTGTTGAAAGGTTTGGGTGGGCCTACAGAACAGGGCCAGTGAGGAGAGAGGAGAATTTTCTATCTGCCATTCAGTTTCACTATTAGCAGATGCTCACATGGTGTGTGCTCTGAGCCAATTCTCCTCTTCTCTCTCTCTCTGTTTTAAAAAATTTTATGTTTTAATTTTTCTCATGAGAGAAAGAGATCCTCAATAGAGACCTCATGTTGTGATCCATCCCCCCAGTCTCAGTCAGCCTAGATCATGGGCATGCACATATGTGTGTACACACCCAGTGTGCACAGGGAGGCTCCAGGACGCAAACCCAGGACCTTCCTGTGTGGGTTTAATTGTAGAGTATGGCATTACTGCTGTGCCACTGTCTGGTCCTTATTCCCTTTCTTTAACCTAAAAGGAATGATTGGGTCATTGGAAAAGCCATGACACATTTTTGCATAGAAAAATACACATGACTTTTCCAATGACCCAATAGAATACACTGGAAGGAGAACTGTGTAGAATTCCAGTCTTGGTTTGCCTGTGTGACTTTGGGCAAATCGCTTGCTCTTTCTGGGCATCAGTTTCCAGCTAAAGTTAGATTTGCTGCCCTAACATTCCATGAAAGAGGATCTCTCAGTTGTGGGGTATTCTCTCAACTGGGAAGACATTGTGGGGAGCTGGAATAAGCTAGTCCCTTTCTTCAGGCCCCAAAGCAGGATGTTTATGCTCACGTCAAAATACTTGGTCCACTCTGATGCACAAATGATGAAATCTATTCATTCATTCATTTATTCACACACTCACACAACTAAGTCCTGTGTGCCGCTTTCATCGATGGATGCTTATTCAATCCCCACAAGGGCTCTGCTGAGTGGGTATTAAATGACCTTTTGATTTCTGGAGAGAAACGCATTTTTGTGTAGCTTCATTGACCTTGAGAGGAGAAAAATCAAAGGCAATTAAGATTTTTGTTAATGTGCCTCTATTTGAACCCTCCCAGCGAGTTTGGTCTCAGAATCAGCTCTCATTTTATTTGCTGTCATCCACCAACCTGTGACAGAATCCAGAGTATAAGTGAGGTCCGGAGGTAGCACAGAGCAACGGGGCATTCAGTCTAGGTCATCAGCCAATCCCAACCCACTGGTCAGTTCCATGCACCTTGACGAGGGGGCTGCTATGCGTGGCCATTGCGGTAAGTGTCGGGAAGAGAGAAACCTGGAAAGGAGGTTTCCTGTGGATACAGACAAATCCAACCAAAAACCCTCCAACAACTTACTGTTGAATTAAAAATATTCCAACCTCTCCCCCAGAGTGCACAGATCCCATCGGATGAAGCCTTTCCCTCTCACCCTCTCCTCCACTCACCAGCCCTTCTCATCCTCTGTTCCACTCTCCAGTGTTCTCAGCTCCAGCACCCTAATCTTCTTAGACTAAAGAGACATATAGGCCTTCTTCCTACCTGGGGGCCTTTGCTCTTACCTTCTATCTAGAAGGCTCTCCTCCCAGATCTCTGCCCGGCTGGCTTCTTCTGGAGTCAACTTGAAGGCAGGCCCTGGTTTGTCTCATTCACCTCAGAGGATTCCCCAGCATCTGAAACAATGCTTGGTACATAGTAGACCCTCAGTAAATATTTGATACAGTACTAATTCTTCTGGGAGGCATCCCTGAGGTCGGCCTGGAGGAGGAGGCATGTGAGCTGGGCTTGAACACTAAGCAGCTCACTGGGCATCCCTTCCTCTGACCTGATTTATGTTTTTGATTTTTTTT